>NC_083571.1:61429778-61634778 GCF_027579695.1 Neoarius graeffei
CCCTTGAACTTTTTCACATTTTTCCACCTTACAACCATGAACTTAAAAGTTTTTTATTGAGATTTTATGTGCTAGACCAACACAGAGTAGCACATAATTGTGAAGTGAAATGAAAATGATAAATGGTCTTCAAAATTTTAAACAAATAAAAATCTGAAAAATGTGGTGTGCATTAGTATTCAGCCCCCGTACTCTGATACCTCTAAATACAATCCAGTGCAATCAGTTGCCTTCAGAAGTCATCTAATTAGTTAATAGAGTCCTACTGTGTGTAATTTACTCTCAGCATAAATACACTTGTTCTGTGAAGGCCTCAGTGGTTTGTTAGAGAACACTGAAGAACAAACAGCATCAGGAAGACCAAAGAACTCACCAGACAGGTCAGGGATAAAGTTCTGGAGAAGTTTAAAGCAGGGTTAGGTTATAAAAAAATATCCCAAGCTCTGAACATCTCAAGAAGCACTGTTCAATCCATCATTCAAAAATGGAAAAAGTATGGCACAACTGCAAACCTACCAAGACACGGCCATCCACCTAAACTGACAGAGCGAGCAAGGAGCGCACTGGTCAGAGAAGCAGCCAAGAGGCCCATGATCACTCTGGAGGAACTGCAGAAATCCACAGCTCAGGTGAGAGAATCTGTGCACAGGACAACTATAAGTTGTACACTCCACAAATCTGGCCTTTTTGGAAGAGTGGCAAGAAGAAACCCATTGTTGAAAGACAGGCATAAGAAATGTTTGCTGTGTCCCCTACATGTGGAAGAAGGTGCTTTGGTCAGATGAGACCAAAGTTGAACTTTTTGGCCTAAATGCAAAGCGCTATGTGTGGCGGAAAACTAACACTGCTCATCACCCTGCACACACCATCCCCACTGTGAAACATGGTGGTGACAGCATCATGCTATGGAGATGCTTTTCTTCAGCAGGGACAGGGAAGCTGGTCAGAGTTGATGGGAAGATGGATGGAGCTAAATACAGGGCAATCCTGGAAGAAAACCTGTTGGAGGCTGCAAAAGACTTGAGACTGGGAAGGAGATTCACCTTCCAGCAGGACAATGACCCTAAACATACAGCCAGAGCTACAATGGAATGGTTTAGATCAAAGAATATTCATGTGTTAGAATGGCCCAGTCAAAGTCCAGACCTAAACCCCATTGATCATCTCTGGCAAGACTTGAAAATTGCTGTTCACAGATGCTCTCCATCCAATCTGGCTGAGCTTGAGCTATTTTGCAAAGAAGAATGGGCAAAAATTTCAGTGTCTAGATGTGCAAAGCTGGTAGAGACATACCACAAAAGACTTGTAATTGCAGCAAAAGGTGGCTCTACAAAGTATTGACGCAAGGGGGCTGAATACTAATGCACATCACATTTTTCAGATTTTTATTTGTTTAAAATTTTGAAGAGCATTTATCATTTTCGTTTCACTTCACAATTATGTGCTACTCTGTGTTGGTCTAGCACATAAAATCTCAATAAAAAACTTTTAAGTTCGTGGTTGTAAGGTGGAAAAATGTGAAAAAGTTCAAGGGGTATGAATACTTTTGCAAGGCACTGTATTTATAAGAGAAAAACATACCAATGGACATAAAAAAACTGGAAAAGAGACACTTTGGAGACGTAAAACTCGTCTTCGACACATTCAATATCATGCTAGCTGAATGGAATATATCTGATATACCACTCAACATCAGCCAATATAATTTAAATATTACCAATACACTAAACACCTATGTCTGTTTCAATGTTTACCTTCTTCTGTCATTGATCACTGGCCTTGTGTTGAAAGGTATTGATTAAGACACTATCTGTGTGTTAAGTCTGACGTTAATGGTCATTTCCAGAACCAAACAGCCTTTCAGTATTGCTAATGTAAATACGCTAGATTTGGTGATTTTTTTAGACCCCTTTAGTGACCTTAACTAAAAAAAAAAGCCTAGTGACAAAGGGTGTGAGATGTCACCAGCGATGCTGATGGCTCTGCGGGTGAGACGGGAGTGATAGATGTCAATAAGGGAGGGCTGAGGGGTACCAATGATCTTGCTGGCTGTGTTCACTATGCATTGCTGAGTCTTCCGGCAGGAGGCACGGCAGCCTCCGTACCATGCAGTGATGCAGCCAGCAAGGACACTCTCAATGGTGCCCCTGTAGAATGAGCACATGATAGGGGGTGGAACTCGTGCACTCCTCAGTTTGCGGAGGAAGTAGAGGCGAGTCTGAGCCTTCTTGGCCAGCAATGTGGTGTTGTTGGACCAGGAGAGGCCCTCAGTGATATGCACCCCTAGGAATTTGGTGCTGCTCACCCTCTCCACTGCAGCACCATGGTCAGAGGGGGATGCTGTGAGTGACCTCTCCTGAAGTTGACTACAATCTCTTTGGTCTTGTTAGGGTTTTGCTGGGATTTGAACCTGGTTCGTTGGTGTGATGATCCAGCAAACCCCCACTAGGCCACCAGGGGAATGACTCAAATGCAGAGGCGTGAGGCAGAAGTAGAAAAAGTAACAAAAGGTTTATTTATACTATGTACACTATATACAATCCAGGGCAAAACAAAAAAAACAAAAACAAAGAGTATAATTCAAAAAGAAAAAGGCAAAAATGCAAAAGCTCAGAAGATCCACAAAACACAGTACAAAGGAAACTGGAGATAAACATAACAGCACAAAGACTCCGTGACAAGAGGACTGAACTCAGGGGTATAAATACACAAACTAATTAAGGACACAGGTGAAGATAATTAGGACTAACAGGCAATTAACAAAAAAAAACACAAAACACAGGAACAGTGGCGGCCTCTAGAGGCCAAAATAAATATGACACGAAAAGGAAATAACAGCGGCCTCTAGAGGCCAAAACAGTCCAAGTCCTAACAGGACCCCCCCCTCTAGGAGCGTCTCCTGACGTTCCCAGGGCGATCCGGATGGGCCGAATGGAAGTCCCGACACAGTTCTTTATCCAGGACATCCCGAGCAGGAACCCAGCAGCGCTCCTCAGGACCATAGCCCTCCCAGTCCACCAGATATTGCAACCCGCCGCGGACCCGGCGGGAGTCAAGCAGGCGATGCACAGTGAACACAGTCTGCCCCTGGAAGACGCGGGGGGGTGGGGGGTTCCTAGGGGCAGGGGCATACGTAGACGTCAGTACAGGCCGCAACAGGGAAACATGGAAAGTGGGGTTGATCCTCAGAGTCCGGGGCAACTGGAGCCGGTAGGAGACAGGGTTCACCCTGCGCACCACCTTGAAGGGGCCAATGTAGCGAGGAGCAAGCTTGCGGTTCTCCACCCGCAGCGGAAGGTCCTTAGTGGACAGCCAAACCCACTGCCCAGGGCGGAAAGTGTGTGCAGATCTTCTATGGCGGTTGGCCTGAGTCTGGTTGGTTCTGGAGGTCTGTATGAGGGTCTTCCTGACCTTGCTCCAGGTCTTGCGACACCGTCTCACATATTGGTTGACCGAGGGCAGCCCCGCGTCCTCCTCCTGGTCCGGGAACAGAGGTGGCTGGAACCCGAATTGGCACTGGAATGGCGACAGCTTGGTGGCCGATGACTGCAGGGTGTTGTGGGCGTACTCTGCCCATGGCAGCCAGGTGCTCCACGATGTCGGGTTATCCATAGCCAGGCCTCGCAGGGTGGTTTCCAGGTCCTGGTTGAGCCTCTCCGTCTGACCATCGGACTGTGGATGAAACCCAGAGGAGAGGCTGGCAGTGGCTCCGATGACCTTGCAGAACCCATGCCACACTCGGGAGGAGAACTGGGGCCCTCGGTCTGAGATGATGTCCTGTGGAAGACCAAAGACTCGGAAGACATGATTAAATATAAGTTTCGCTGTTTCAAGAGCAGAGGGGAGTTTGCACAGAGGTATGAAGCGGCAGGCCTTGGAGAATCTGTCAACAATGACCAAAATGACCATGTTACCTTGTGACTCAGGGAGACCCGTGATGAAGTCGACTGCCACGTGGGACCAGGGACGCCGGGGAATGGTCAGAGGATGCAGGAGACCCTGGGGACGCTGTCGTGGGTTCTTGGTTCTGGTCCAAACCTCACAGGACAGGACAAATGACCTTACTTCCTGCTCCATGTTAGGCCACCAGAAGCGTCTTTTCAGGAAGTCCAGGGTCCTCCGAGCTCCCGGGTGGGCGGTGAGAGGGGAAGAGTGACCCCACTGGAGAACCTTGGCCCGGGCTTGATGTGGGACGTACAAGAGGCCCGGTGGCCCCGTCCCAGGACCGGGGTCCTGGCGTTGGGCTCGTCGAACAGCCTCCTCAATACCCCAGCGGACAGGGGCCACAATCCGGGACACCGGGATAATAGGCCCGACTTCATTCTCCCTGTTAGTGGCAGAGAACAGCCTGGACAGTGCGTCAGGTTTGGTGTTCTTGGAGCCGGGACGGTACGAGAGGGTGAAGTCAAACCGACTGAAAAACAGGGCCCACCTAGCCTGTCGAGGGTTCAGTCTCTTGGCTTGCTGGAGGTACTCCAGGTTCTTGTGGTCAGTCCAAACCAGGAATGGATGTTGCGCTCCCTCCAGCCAGTGCCTCCACTCCTCAAGGGCCAGTTTGACCTCTAGCAGTTCTCGATCCCCCACATCGTACCGGGACTCTGCAGGACTCAGGCGGTGGGAGAAGTAAGCGCAGGGGTGCAGCTTTCCTTCCGAACGTTGAGAGAGTACTGCGCCGACACCACTGTCCGAGGCGTCCACCTCCACGATGAATGGTTGGGAGGTGTCCGGGAGGACCAGAATGGGTGCCGTGCAGAAGCGGGCCTTGAGGTCTTTGAACGCCTTTTCTGCCTGAGGAGACCAGCCATAAGATCCACCTGTCCCTTTGGTGAGGTCTGACATGGGTGCTGCCACAGAACTGAAGTTCCTGATGAACTTGCGGTAGAAGTTAGCGAATCCTAAGAACCGCTGAACCTCCTTAACGGACTTGGGAGTAGGCCAGTCCCGGACGGCCAGGGTCTTGGCAGGGTCCATTTGGAGTTGGCCTGTCCGTACAATAAGTCCCAGAAAGGAGACCTCGGGAACATGAAATTCGCATTTCTGGGCCTTGGCGAACAGATTGTTCTGTAGCAGCCTCTGGAGAACCTGGCGGACATGGTGGCGGTGCTCCTGCATGGTCTTGGAAAAGATAAGGATGTCATCGAGGTAGACAAAGACGTACAGGTTAATCATGTCCCTTAAGACGTCGTTGATTAGGGCCTGAAAAACAGCTGGTGCGTTGGTGAGTCCGAAGGGCATCACCTGGTATTCGTAGTGCCCAGACGGGGTGTTAAAGGCAGTCTTCCACTCGTCTCCCTGTCTGATACGGATGAGGTGGTATGCGTTCCGTAGGTCCAACTTGGTGAAGACGGTGGCGCCTTGGAGCAGGTCGAAAGCAGTGGACATCAGCGGAAGGGGATATCGGTTGCGCACAGTGATCTTGTTCAGGCCCCTGTAGTCAATACATGGTCGAAGCCCCCCATCCTTCTTGCCGACAAAGAAGAAGCCGGCACCAGCAGGTGAGGTGGAGGGTCGAATGAACCCAGAGACCAGGGCGTCTTTGAGGTATTCCTCCATAGCCTTGCGTTCTGGCTGAGAGAGGGAAAACAGTCTGCCATGAGGAGGTGTAGTCCCAGGGAGCAAGTCGATGGCACAGTCGTAGGCCCGGTGCGGAGGAAGAACGGCGGCCCTGCTCTTGCTGAATACCTCCTTGAGATCCCAGTACTCTGTGGGAACTTGAGATAACTCGGTGAGATCAGGGGGCTCGGCAGGAGACACAGGAGAGCTAGAGAGCAGACAAGAGGCATGGCATGCAGGGCCCCATTCCACAACCTGGCTTGTTACCCAGTCTATGCGAGGGTTGTGGTGAGTAAGCCAAGGAAGGCCTAGAATAACTGGGAACTCAGGTGAAGGAATCAGGTGCAGGGATATTTCTTCCTTGTGACCTTGAGACTGGAGGAAGACTGGAGAAGTAACTTGAGTGACTCTTCCATCACCTAACGCTTGGCCATCGAGGGCAGACACAGACAGAGGGACTTCAAGAGGTGCAGTAGGTATATTGATGCTTTGGGCGAAGTGAATATCCATAAAGTTCCCAGCCGCCCCTGAGTCTATCAAAGCTTGACAAGAGTGGACAGACTCACCCCAGGAGATGGAGACCGGGATGTAGATTCCTTGGCCAGGGAGTCCGGGAGAGAGGGTAGGCCCCGTCACAACCCTCCCTCGGCTGGACGGGGCGGTCCTTTTCCCAAGAGTTCGGGACATGATGCTCGGAAGTGACCAGGCTTGCCACAGTAGATGCAGCACTTGTCCCTCCTTCTGCGCTCCCTCTCAGATGCGGAGAGGCGAGTACGACCCACTTGCATGGGTTCTGGACAGTCACTGAAGGAGGTAGACGGTCTCCAGGTAGAGGTAGGGAGGCTGGGGGGGCTCAAGGCTTGGTGGCATTCTCTCATCCTGTTGTCCAGACGAATAGCATGTGAGATGAGGGTTTCGAGGTCACTTGGGCATCCAATAGAGGCCAGACCATCCTTGATGGGGTCAGACAGACCATGGTGGAAGGCTGACACCAGGGCAGTCTCGTTCCATCCACTTACTGCTGCGAGTGTTCGGAACGAGATGGCGTAATCTGCGACGCTTCCTCCTTGCCGGATGGACATGAGCTTTCGGGCTGCGTCGGTACTGATGTCTGCCTGATCGAAGACCCGAAGCATCTCTTCAGAAAACAGCTGGAAATCAAAGCACTCAGGTCCCTGTCTTTGCCAGATAGCAGTAGCCCAGGCTCGCGCCTTACCAGCTAATAAGGTGATCACAAAGGCAATCTTGCGGCGATCCGTAGTGTAGGTGGTAGGCTGAAGCTCAAAGGTGAGTTGACACTGGGTAAGGAACTCTCGGCACTCACTGTGCTTGCCGTCATACCTCTGTGGTGCAGGAAGGCTGGGTTCGCGAGGTGAAGAAGGCAGCATGGCAGGAGGCACTGGAGCGGGAGCTGGATCAGGAGCAGGAACTGGATCAGGAGCAGGAGAAGCAGGCAGAGATGTCAGCTGTGCCAGGGTTTTCCCAATTTGCTGAAGTAGTTCCTCGTGGCGAGCAAGGGCCTCACGTTGGCTGGTGAGCGTACGTCCATGAGCGTCCATGGTCGCTCCGAAGCGTGTCAAAGCTGCCATAATTCCCTGAAGGTTAGCCGGGTAGACAGTTGAAGCAGCCTCTGCTGAGTCGGTCATGACGGAGTCTTTCTGTTAGGGTTTTGCTGGGATTTGAACCTGGTTCGTTGGTGTGATGATCCAGCAAACCCCCACTAGGCCACCAGGGGAATGACTCAAATGCAGAGGCGTGAGGCAGAAGTAGAAAAAGTAACAAAAGGTTTATTTATACTATGTACACTATATACAATCCAGGGCAAAACAAAAAAAACAAAAACAAAGAGTATAATTCAAAAAGAAAAAGGCAAAAATGCAAAAGCTCAGAAGATCCACAAAACACAGTACAAAGGAAACTGGAGATAAACATAACAGCACAAAGACTCCGTGTCAAGAGGACTGAACTCAGGGGTATAAATACACAAACTAATTAAGGACACAGGTGAAGATAATTAGGACTAACAGGCAATTAACAAAAAAAAACACAAAACACAGGAACAGTGGCGGCCTCTAGAGGCCAAAATAAATATGACACGAAAAGGAAATAACAGCGGCCTCTAGAGGCCAAAACAGTCCAAGTCCTAACAGGTCTTCTCCACATTCAGGAAGAGATTGTTGTCTTTACTCCATTGGACCAGTTGGCTCACCTCATTCCTGTAGTTGGCTTCATTATTGTTAGTGATGAGGCCCACCACAGTCTTGTCATCCGCAAATTTGATGATGTGGTTGGTGCTGTAGATTGGTACACAGTCATGGGTCAGCAGGGTGAAGAGCAGCGGGCTGAGCACACACCCCTGTGGGGCCCCTGTGCTCAGCATGATGGTCCTGGAGGTGTTACTGCCGACCCGAACGTTCTGTGGCCTCCCTGTAAGTAAGCCCAGCACCCAGTTACAAAGAGAGGTGTTGAGTCCCAAATGTCCGAGTTTTTGTATTAGCTGCTGGGGAATGATTACAACTGATTACAACGGTTTATCCCACCCTCTCGCTTCTTTCTTCATTGTTTTAAACTTTCTTTCTGGAGATATTATGTATTAAAACCGAGTAAACATTTTCATTCATTGCAACTGTATACTGTTTTTCAACTCAGATCTGTTCAAACAACGAAGCACACAGCACTTGCAGCATGTTGAGAAGACGAGGCTTGGCCCTGGAAATACGGAATATGGTCGTTGGGTCACAGCTTAACAAGCAGATTAAAAACCCTGTCTCGGATGCTTCTGTCTGGCAACCTTCAAGGTGTTAATTACACGCAAGTAATCTGCATCTATAAAAATGCTTTAAACCACTGCAAATTTGAAACTTTCCCCTCGTAAATGGAAGGGTTGGAAGTTAAACAAGTAGTCCACAAAGTCTAAATTTATGATACACTATGTGACTTCAAATCATTATTCTCAAGTCTATCTGGGTGCACTGATTGGGGGATGCTGATAGGTAAAACAGCACGGCATGTAAGGTTCACGAACTATGTTCACGAAGTCTGTTTGCATGAGCTTCTGAGCTCCATGTCTACGGCGGTGGCAGCGGGCGCGTCTTCGGCGGGTAAGAGCCGGCAGCGACGGACAGCATTCACAAGCGACCAGCTGCTCGAGCTGGAGAAGGAGTTCCACTGCAAGAAGTACCTGTCGCTGACCGAGCGCTCACAGATCGCGCACGCACTCAAGCTCAGCGAGGTGCAGGTGAAGATCTGGTTCCAGAATCAGTGCGCGAAGTGGAAGCGCAGCAAAGCCGGGAGTGTGAACAGTCGCTTCGGTGAGCCCGTACGCAACCCAAAGATTGCAAGATGCAAGATAGCCGCCTGTTAATGTTAGGTTGTGAGTGCAATTGATTTTAAATCCTCATAATCCTCTGTACTAACAAGTCATCAAATCGTTTTTGACTATTACTCAGCACTATCATAATCTCGAGAGTATTTTCGGACTCAATTTTAGATATTTTTGCATGAATTATCAACTTTGTAGACCATTTCGTCTCCCCACTTTTTGTAAACACCGGTGTGGGGAGGGCACCATCTCACAACTCCTGACATGACACTAAGGTACATACTACTCCATGCCACTCACTTAGTGAATATTTTAGTAGAGTGATTTAGTGATTTAATGTACTAGATACGTGCAGACATAGTTTGACAAATTTTTTTAAAGATTTTTTGGGGCTTTTTTCACCTTTATTAGATAGGACAGTGTAGAGACAGGAAATGAGCGGGAGAGAGAGACAGGGAGAGATCGGGAAATGACCTCAGGTCAGAATCGAACCCGGGTCCCCAGATTTATGGTATGGCGCCTTAGCCACCTGAGCCACGATGCCCCAACCAGTTTGACAAATTTTATGCAGTGTGTATATTTAGTAATAATGGTGGCGACCCATTGAAATGTTTTAGTAGCATCTCATCTCATTATCTTCTACAGGGTCGCAGGCAAGCTGGAGCCTATCCCAGCTGACTACGGGCGAAAGGCGGGGTACACCATGGACAAGTCGCCAGGTCATCACAGGGCTGACACATAGACACAGACAACCATTCACACTCACACCTACGGTCAATTTAGAGTCACCAGTTAACCTAACCTGCATGTCTTTGGACTGTGGGGGAAACTAGAGCACCCGGAGGAAACCCACGCGGACAACATGCAAACTCCACACAGAAAGGCCCTCGCCGGCCACGGGGCTCGAACCCGGACCTTCTTGCTGTGAGGTGACAGTGCTAACCACTACACCACCGTGCCGCTGTTTTAGTAGCATAATGATTTTTAACTGTTCGCATTATGCTTATTGTTAAAGGATTTTGTAGTATTGTAAAGGGCACTGCTCTAATTGGCATCCCCAGACTTTTACCTATGCTAGTGTTAGTTCTGGCAGTGCTCCCGCGCCCTGCTGCTGTTCCCAAATGGGAAAGGACTTTTAGTAAAGTTAGTGCTGAAACGGGAAGCTGGATCACACAGAACTCCAACATCGTAAAGGTCAATACTGGACTGGTTGGGCTAAAACTTCTGGTACCCTCAACTTCTTGTACTGGGAGGATAAGGCGAACCATTAACCTGCTCTCTTGTGTGGCGATACTCCTGTCTGGTGATGTTTCTCCAAACCCAGGCCCCAGGGCTACAAGATTCCCATGTGGACTTTGCTTATGAAGGGTAGGAAATGGCATTTGTTGTGATTCATGTGAAACTTGGTTTCACACCATATGTGTAAACAACTCAACAGACGATTGGCTCTGTCATAAGTGTAATGTCATGGGAAACATGTCCTCAGTTGATAGTAACCTACTTTCTACTGATCGAGTGGACTTGTTATCCATTAGCACAGATGCACTGGCCAAATCGGACCATAAAGGACTTTTGTTCTCACATCAGAACATCCGAAGTCTAGTAAAAAAGAAACCCCCTCCTTGAAGCCTTCCTAGACTGTAGCAAAACTGACATTCTTGCTGTTACTGAGACCATGTTGGACGATTGTCTGTGAAGATTCTCAGTCATCCAGGTCATGGTAAACTGTGGGTGGTAAAAGAGAGCAACTGGACTTGCTTGAAGATTCTTGAAGATGTTTCACCTCTCATCCGAAAGGCTTCTTCAGTTCTGTCTGACTGGTAGGGAGCATCAGGTATTTATCCTCTCATGGATGAAAAGCTCATTTAAGGTGTCATTGAGTCATCCTGTTGGTGTGGGTCACTGGGGGCTGGTTGTGAACGGCCTCGAGAGTCGTTAGGATGATCAGTGGATTGCCCGTTAGGGTGATCAATGGAATGCTGATTCTCTCTGTCCTCCTGTGAGCCACTGAAAGCAGCTGGGTTTTGGTGTGCATTCAGGCCCTGTCCACACGGCAACGGATTCAGGTGACTCCGATACAATTGCTTATCGTTTAGGCCTGGCGTCCACACGGCACGGGCGTTTTGGGTGCCCAAAACGCAATCTTTTTGAGAACGGGTTCCAGAGTGGAAAGATCTGGCAACGTTGCCGTTGCGAAGTCATCTGGATGAGTAGAACGGATTTGTTTACGATGATGTCACAACCACATGACTGTGAGTGCTTCACGCCGGGTAGAAGTGTAACGAACTCGATGCGAGTTGTCAACAAATCCTATAACTTGGTTCATGAAACGCGCTTACAAAATATTTTCACTGTGAATATTTATTGTGTAATGGTGCAAAGTGAGAGAGAGAGAGAGAGAGAGAGAGAGAGAAAATAGCCCTTAGGACAGAGTCAATCCCGCCAGCAAAAATAGGGAAAAAAGGAGAGATCTCACCTCTTCAGATGTTGGTTTAAGTCCTACAATACATTCCTCAAAAAGGGCGTAGAACAACAAATTAATCCATCAACGTGTAGCATTCAATTTATTCCGGACCATTAAAGATGCCGCCTTCTGCGTAGAATCATACGTCATCCTCGCCGCCATATTGGATAGGTCAAAGCGGAGAATAAAGATGCCTCATTCATGTGCTGCGTTTAACTGTACCAACAGGTTTACCATCCAAACGAGATCACATGGAATTACCTTTCACAGGTGAGACTGGAAAAATACTTTTCACTGTATTTGGTCATTATAATGTAATTTTACGAACAGATTTTCCTGACTTTGTGGCTAATATGAAGTCTCGCGGATAATAGTTTATGCGCATGCATCCTTACTTCTTCTATTGTTCTGGTGTCTCCGAAGGGACCGTCTTACAGCGCAGAGGTGTGGCATGTGTATTGCATCGTTTTCAGCAAGCTTTGCGTTGCCATATGGACCTGATATTTTACTGATCGTTGCCCATTTGGACGCAATATATTTTTAAATAACATCTCGTTGCCATTGTCGTGTGGATGTAACGTCAGTTGTCTGGGAAGTGTGCCAAGGACTGCATTGTAGGTGGCTGATAAATGATGTATTAAACCCCCACCTCTGTTCAGTGATAGCCGTTCCAGGTTGACAAAAATGGCTTCTTTAACTCCTCGCTCATACCAACGATCCTCTCTGGCTAAAATGCGTACGTTGCAATCCTGAAATGAGTGTCCTTTGTTGTTAAGATGAAGGTAGACAGCAGAGTCCTGGCCTGAGGAACTGGCTCTCCTGTGTTGAGCCATGCGCCTGTGAAGCGGTTGTTTTGTCTCTACAATATACGAGTCCGTGCATTCCTCACTGCACTGAAAGGCATACACTACGTTGTCCTGTTTGTGTCTGGGTATTCTGTCCTTAGGGTGGACCAGTTTCTGCTTCAGAGTGTTACTGGGTCTGAAATGTACTGGAATGTTGTGTTTGTAGAAGATCCTCCTGAGTTTCTCAGATAGACCAGAAATGTAGGGAATGACAATGTTCTTGTGTTTGCTCCTGTTATCCTCCTTGTCCATTTTGTTCCTTTTTCTGCTCTTGAGGAAAGACCACTTGGGATACCCGCAGTTCTGAAGTGCTTTCTTGATGTGATTCTGCTCCTTCTCTTTTCCCTCTATAGTTGTAGAGATATTCTGAGCCCTGTGTTGCAAGGTCCTAATGACCCCCAATTTGTGTTCCAGTGGGTGGTGAGAGTCAAAGAGTGGATACTGGTGTATGTGTGTGGGTTTCCGGTAGACCTCGTTGCTCTGTTAGGGTTTTGCTGGAATTCGAACCTGGTTCGTTGGTGTGATAATCCAGCAAACCCCCACTAGGCCACCAGGGGGATGACTCAAATGCAGAGGCGTGAGGCGGAAGTAGAAAAAGAATCAAAAGGTTTATTTAAACTATATACACTATATACAGGGCAAAACAAAAGACAAAAAAAAAAACCAAAGAGTATAATCCAAAAGAAAAGCAAAGTGCAAAAATACAAAAGCTAAGAAGATCAAAAAACACAGTACAAAGGAAACTGGAGATAAACATAACAGCACAAAGACTCCGTGACAAGAGGACTGAACTCAGGGGTATAAATAGACAAACTAATTAAGGACACAGGTGAAGATAATTAGGCAATTAACACAAACACAAAACACAGGAACAGTGGCGGCCTCTAGAGGCCAAAATAAACACGACATGAAAAGGAAATAACAGCGGCCTCTAGAGGCCAAAACAGTCCTAGTCCTAACAGGACCCCCCCCTCTAGGAGCGTCTCCTGACGTTCCCAGGGCGATCCGGATGGGCCGAATGGAAGTCCCGACATAGTTCTTTATCAAGGACATCCCGAGCAGGAACCCAGCAGCGCTCCTCAGGACCATAGCCCTCCCAGTCCACCAGATATTGCAACCCGCCGCGGACCCGGCGGGAGTCAAGCAGGCGATTCACAGTGAACACAGTCTGCCCCTGGAAGATGCGGGGGGGTGGGGGGTTCCTAGGGGCAGGGGCATACGTAGACGTCAGTACGGGCCGTAACAGGGAAACATGGAAAGTGGGGTTGATCCTCAGAGTCCGGGGCAACTGGAGCCGGTAGGAGACAGGGTTCACCCTGCGCACCACCTTGAAGGGGCCAATGTAGCGAGGAGCAAGCTTGCGGTTCTCCACCCGCAGTGGAAGGTCCTTAGTGGACAGCCAAACACGCTGCCCAGGGCGGAAAGCGTGTGCAGGTCTTCTATGGCGGTTGGCCTGAGTCTGGTTGGTTCTGGAGGTCTGTATGAGGGTCTTCCTGACCTTGCTCCAGGTCTTGCGACACCGTCTCACATATTGGTTGACCGAGGGCACCCCCGCGTCCTCCTCCTGGTCCGGGAACAGAGGTGGCTGGAACCCGAATTGGCACTGGAATGGCGACAGCTTGGTGGCCGATGACTGCAGGGTGTTGTGGGCGTACTCCGCCCATGGCAGCCAGGTGCTCCACGATGTCGGGTTATCCATAGCCAGGCCTCGCAGGGTGGTTTCCAGGTCCTGGTTGAGCCTCTCCGTCTGACCATTGGACTGTGGGTGAAACCCAGAGGAGAGGCTGGCAGTGGCTCCGATGACCTTGCAGAACCCGTGCCACACTCGGGAGGAGAACTGGGGCCCTCGGTCTGAGACGATGTCCTGTGGAAGACCAAAGACTCGGAAGACATGATTAAACAAAAGTTTCGCAGTTTCAAGAGCAGAGGGGAGTTTGCACAGTGGTATGAAGCGGCAGGCCTTGGAGAATCTGTCAACTAAGACCAAAATGACCGTGTTACCTTGTGACTCAGGGAGACCCGTGATAAAGTCGACTGCCACGTGGGACCAGGGACGCCGGGGAATGGTCAGAGGATGCAGGAGACCCTGGGGACGCTGTCGTGGGTTCTTGGTTCTGGTGCAAACCTCACAGGACAGGACAAATGACCTTACTTCCTTCTCCATGTTAGGCCACCAGAAGCGTCTTTTCAGGAAGTCCAGGGTCCTCCGAGCTCCCGGGTGGGCGGTGAGAGGGGAAGAGTGACCCCACTGGAGAACCTTGGCCCGGGCTTGATGTGGGACGTACAAGAGGCCTGGTGGCCCCGTCCCAGGACCGGGGTCCTGGCGTTGGGCTCGTCGGACAGCCTCCTCAATACCCCAGCGGACAGGGGCCACAATCCGGGACACAGGGATAATAGGCCCGACTTCATTCTCCCTGTTAGTGGCAGAGAACAGTCTGGACAGTGCGTCAGGTTTGGTGTTCTTGGAGCCGGGGCGGTATGAGAGGGTGAAGTCAAACCGACTGAAAAACAGGGCCCACCTAGCCTGTCGAGGGTTCAGTCTCTTGGCTTGCTGGAGGTACTCCAGGTTCTTGTGGTCAGTCCAAACCAGGAATGGATGTTGTGCTCCCTCCAGCCAGTGCCTCCACTCCTCAAGGGCCAGTTTGACCGCTAGCAGTTCTCGATCCCCCACATCGTACCGGGACTCAGCAGGACTCAGGCGGTGGGAGAAGTAAGCGCAGGGGTGCAGCTTTCCTTCCGAACGTTGAGAGAGCACCGCGCCGACACCACTGTCCGAGGCGTCCACCTCCACGATGAATGGTTGGGAGGTGTCCGGGAGAACCAGAATGGGTGCCGTGCAGAAGCGGTCCTTGAGGTCTTTGAACGCCTTTTCTGCCTGAGGAGACCAGCCATAAGATCCACCTGTCCCTTTGGTGAGGTCAGACATGGGTGCTGCCACAGAACTGAAGTTCCTGATGAACTTGCGGTAGAAGTTAGCGAATCCTAAGAACCGCTGAACCTCCTTAACGGACTTGGGAGTAGGCCAATCCCGGACGGCCAGGGTCTTGGCAGGGTCCATTTGGAGTTGGCCTGTCCGTACAATAAATCCCAGAAAGGAGACCTCGGGAACATGAAATTCGCATTTCTGGGCCTTGGCGAACAGATTGTTCTGTAGCAGCCTCTGGAGAACCTGGCGGACATGGTGGCGGTGCTCCTGCACGGTCTTGGAAAAGATAAGGATGTCGTCGAGGTAGACAAAAACGTATAGGTTAATCATGTCCCTTAAGACGTCGTTGATTAGGGCCTGAAAAACAGCTGGTGCGTTGGTGAGTCCGAAGGGCATCACCTGGTATTCGTAGTGCCCAGACGGGGTGTTAAAGGCAGTCTTCCACTCGTCTCCCTGTCGGATACGGATGAGGTGGTATGCGTTCCGTAGGTCCAACTTGGTGAAGACGGTGGCGCCTTGGAGCAGGTCGAAAGCTGTGGACATCAGCGGAAGGGGATATCGGTTGCGCACAGTGATCTTATTCAGGCCCCTGTAATCAATACATGGTCGGAGCCCCCCATCCTTCTTGCCGACAAAGAAGAAGCCGGCTCCAGCAGGTGAAGTGGAGGGTCGAATAAACCCAGAGACCAGGGCATCTTTGAGGTATTCCTCCATGGCCTTGCGTTCTGGCTGAGAGAGTGAAAACAGTCTGCCACGAGGAGGGGTAGTCCCAGGGAGCAAGTCGATGGCACAGTCGTAGGCCCGGTGCGGAGGAAGAACAGCGGCCCTGCTCTTGCTGAATACCTCCTTGAGATCCCAGTACTCTGTGGGAACTTGAGATAACTCGGTGAGATCAGGGGGCTCGGCAGGAGACACAGGAGAGCTAGAGAGCAGACAAGAGGCATGGCATGCAGGGCCCCATTCCACAACCTGGCTTGTTACCCAGTCTATGCGAGGGTTGTGGCGAGTAAGCCAAGGAAGGCCTAGAATAACTGGGAACTCAGGTGAAGGAATCAGGTGCAGGGATATTTCTTCCTTGTGACCTTGAGACTGGAGGAAAACTGGAGAAGTAACTTGGGTGACTCTTCCATCACCTAACGCTTGGCCATCGAGGGCAGACACAGACAGTGGGACTTCAAGAGGTGCAGTCGGAATATTGATGCTTTGGGCGAAGTGAATATCCATAAAGTTCCCAGCCGCCCCTGAGTCTATCAAAGCTTGACAAGAGTGGACAGACTCACCCCAGGAGATGGAGACCGGGATGTAGATTCCTTGGCCAGGGAGTCCGGGAGAGAGGGTAGGCCCCGTCACAACCCTCCCTCGGCTGGACGGGGCGGTCCTTTTCCCAAGAGTTCGGGACATGATGCTCGGAAGTGACCAGGCTTGCCACAGTAGATGCAGCACTTGTCCCTCCTTCTGCGCTCCCTCTCAGATGCGGAGAGGCGAGTACGACCCACTTGCATGGGTTCTGGACAGTCACTGAAGGAGGTAGACGGTCTCCAGGTAGAGGTAGGGAGGCTGGGGGGGCTCAAGGCTTGGTGGCGTTCTCTCATCCTGTTGTCCAGACGAATAGCATGTGAGATGAGGGTTTCGAGGTCACTTGGGCATCCAATAGAGGCCAGACCGTCCTTGATGGGGTCAGACAGACCATGGTGGAAGGCTGACACCAGGGCAGTCTCGTTCCATCCACTTACTGCTGCGAGTGTTCGGAACGAGATGGCGTAATCTGCGACGCTTCCTCCTTGCCGGATGGACATGAGCTTTCGGGCTGCGTCGGTACTGATGTCTGCCTGATCGAAGACCCGAAGCATCTCTTCAGAAAACAGCTGGAAATCAAAGCACTCAGGTCCCTGTCTTTGCCAGATAGCAGTAGCCCAGGCTCGCGCCTTACCAGCTAATAAGGTGATCACAAAGGCAATCTTGCGGCGATCTGTAGTGTAGGTGGTAGGCTGAAGCTCAAAGGTGAGTTGACACTGGGTAAGGAACTCTCGGCACTCACTGTGCTTGCCGTCATACCTCTGTGGTGCAGGAAGGCTGGGTTCGCGAGGTGAAGAAGGCAGCATTGCAGGAGGCACTGGAGCAGGAGTGGGAGCTGGATCAGGAGCAGGAACTGGATCAGGAGCAGGAACTGGATCAGGAGCAGGAACTGGATCAGGAGCAGGAGATGCAGGCAGAGATGTCAGCTGTGCCAGGGTTTTCCCAATTTGCTGAAGCAGTTCCTCGTGGCGAGCGAGGGCCTCACGTTGGCTGGTGAGCGTACGTCCATGAGCGTCCATGGTCGCTCCAAAGCGTGTCAAAGCTGCCATAATTCCCTGAAGGTTGGCCGGGTAGACAGTTGAAGCAGCCTCTGCTGAGTCGGTCATGACGGAGTCTTTCTGTTAGGGTTTTGCTGGAATTCGAACCTGGTTCGTTGGTGTGATAATCCAGCAAACCCCCACTAGGCCACCAGGGGGATGACTCAAATGCAGAGGCGTGAGGCGGAAGTAGAAAAAGAATCAAAAGGTTTATTTAAACTATATACACTATATACAGGGCAAAACAAAAGACAAAAAAAAAAACCAAAGAGTATAATCCAAAAGAAAAGCAAAGTGCAAAAATACAAAAGCTAAGAAGATCAAAAAACACAGTACAAAGGAAACTGGAGATAAACATAACAGCACAAAGACTCCGTGACAAGAGGACTGAACTCAGGGGTATAAATAGACAAACTAATTAAGGACACAGGTGAAGATAATTAGGCAATTAACACAAACACAAAACACAGGAACAGTGGCGGCCTCTAGAGGCCAAAATAAACACGACATGAAAAGGAAATAACAGCGGCCTCTAGAGGCCAAAACAGTCCTAGTCCTAACATGCTCAGGCTTCTGTCTTGTCTAATGTGTACATCACAATCCAAGAAGGCTAGATTATTCCCACTGACGTCCTCCCGAGTGAAGTTGATGTTAATATCCACTGCATTGATGTGCTTAGAGAAGGCTTCCACCTCATGGGTTTTAATTTTAACCCAGGTGTCATCCACATATCTGAACCAGTGGCTGGGAGCAACTCCTGAAAAAGTGGTCAAAGCTTTATGTTCCACTTCCTCCATGTAAAGATTGGCCACAATAGGGGATACTGGTGAGCCCATGGCACATCCATGCTTCTGTCTGTAGAAACTTTCATTAAACTGGAAATAAGTGGTAGTCAGGCAGAGGTCAAGCAGGGTGCAAATCTGGTCTGTGGTGAGGTTCGTTCTATCCAGTAAGGTGCTGTCTCGAAGGAGTCGTTTTCTAACAGATTCAACTGCTTCTGTGTTAGGAATACAGGTGAACAGAGAAGTGATGTCGTAGGAAACCATGGTTTCATCTGCGTCTAGTTTGAGGTCTGCAACTTTAGTAGCAAAATCTTGGGAGTTTTTGATGTGATGTGGCGTATTCCCAATGAGAGGAGCCAGGATGGTGGCTAGGTGTTTGGCAATGTTGTAAGTAACAGAGTTTATACTGCTGATGATAGGTCTGAGTGGAGCTCCTTCCTTGTGAATCTTGGGGAGTCCGTATATGAGAGGAACGGCTTCCCCAGGGTACAATCTGTAGTACAGAGATCGGTTGATGGCTTGGTCCTTTTCTAGTTGTTGCAGGCAGCTAACCACTTTCTTTTTGTAACAACTTGTGGGGTCCCGCCTCAAGGTTTCATAGGTGGTAGTGTTGCTGAGGAGACTGGTCATCCTGGAGTGGTAGTCCGCTGTGTTTAGCAACACTGTGCATCTCTCTTTGTCAGCAGGAAGGATGGTGATGTTCTGGTCTCTTTGAAGCCATGTAAGAGCCCTCCTTTCTTGGATGGTGAGGTTGGAGGGGGGTGCTTTTGCACTGGACAGAGCAGCTGATATCTTCAGTCTAAGTTGTTCTGCCTCTGTGTTGGTCAGATTGTTGTTTCTGATGGCTGACTCTGTGGCTGTGATGAGGCCTACCACTGGTATCCACTCTGGTGAAACTGCAAAGTTAAGTCCCTTGGATAGAACATCTTTCTCTGGTTGGGTGAGAACCCTGTCAGATAAGTTCTTCACCCATATCTCTTCTATGTCCGGTTGTGTAGCCTGGTCAGATTTCTTCCTCCAAGTCAGCACTTCTGTCTTGCTGGAGGAGGTGGTTTTAGACCTTCACCTTGGAAGATGTCAGTGGGAATAATCTAGCCTTCTTGGATTGTGATGTACACATTAGACAAGACAGAAGCCTGAGCATCGAGGTCTACCGAAAACCCACACACACAGACCAGTACCTACTCTTTGACTCTCACCACCCACTGGAACACAAATTGGGGGTCATTAGGACCTTGCAACACAGGGCTCAGAATATCCCTACAACGATAGAGGGAAAAAAGAAGGAGCAGAATCACATCAAGAAAGCACTTCAGAACTGCGGGTATCCCAAGCGGTCTTTCCTCAAGAGCAGAAAAAGGAACAAAATGGACAAGGAGGATAACAGGAACAAACGCAAGAACATTGTCATGCCCTACATTTCTGGTCTATCTGAGAAACTCAGGAGGATCTTCTACAAACACAACATTCCGGTACATTTCAGACCCAGTAACACTCTGAAGCAGAAACTGGTCCACCCTAAGGACAGAATACCCAGACACAAACAGGACAACATAGTGTATGCCATTCAGTGCAGTGAGGAATGCACGGACTCGTATATTGTAGAGACAAAACAACCACTTCACAGGCGCATGGCTCAACACAGGAGAGCCAGTTCCTCAGGCCAGGACTCTGCTGTCTACCTTCATCTTAACAACAAAGGACACTCATTTCAGGATTGCAACGTATGCATTTTAGCCAGAGAGGATCGTTGGTATGAGCGAGGAGTTAAAGAAGCCATTTGCGTCATTCCATGCCAAATCAAAAATATCTGACAAATTTATGCTCGACCTTCTCAGATTTCAATGAAATTTGGAGGGCACAGAGATACTATTAAAAGAAGTTAATCCCCCAAATTTGAGCTTCCTATCTCCAACGGTTTCAGAGATACAGGCATTTGAATTTTTCGATTTTTTTGCATTTTGCTCAAAACATACATATTTCAAAGTGTAATATAATCTTTATTATGCAAGATAGAAACCTAAAATTTTGCACAGAGAGACTCAATGTCTTGTACTACAAGCTTCAACTTAGAATTTCAATGGTCATTTTATATTAGATGGTGATTTTAACAAGGAAATTAAAAAGACAAATTTGCATTTTTTGCATTTTTAATTCATTCTGGAAGCTTGCCTGTGGCAGTAATGCTTAAACTAAGAATGTTATTCAAATCTACACAGAAACATCTACCAATTTCAGTTTTACCAAGTCTCCACTATTCCTAGTTTGTCTGTAATAGGGTTTTGAAATTCGCCGATTTCTAAAACATGCCATTTTCAGTAGCAAGAAATTCAATGTGGGATAGCAGTTAGGAACTTGTAAATTTTTTTCAGTAATCCCCAAGACCCATATTTTATATTTCCAAATTTTTCTTCTGTGTCTCTCAAGTATTTTTAAACTACAGGGGTTTAAAAAATCCATTTTCACCAAATTTGAATTTTTGATATATTTTCATATAACTGATATTTGAGGGTTAATAAATGCTTCAATAAGGCTGAAGTAGGTTAGGAGACATGTTTCTTCCTCAATTTTAAATAAAATTTCAATTAATGCTCAGTATTAATTATTTGTAAATTGATTTTAATCTAAGACTGTATAACATTAGCAATCAATGACCAGCTATTGTGTACCAGTCAACAGCCAGCCTTATCAATATCAACACAGCACAATAGGTGACCTTTGATACCAGAACAGGTGGCTCATATCTTATAGTTTTAGAGTCTGTAAACTGCATACTTGTTCAGATAACATTATATTGCTTGGATTATATTAAATACATTGTAATACAGAGCACTGAGAAAATTTACCAATGTTATTAACTGAATGTGTTTCTTTGCAAGGATTGGATATTTTGAATAGTTGACTAGGGAATTTAATTGTAGTTGCTTTCAATTTGAGATCAGTATAAATGAGTTTGTTCTTAGACATCTAGAAATGGCTGAACTTCCTCCCTGTTCTATAGGAATTGGACTAAAGAAAGATTCTGACTGCCATAAACTAACATACAACAGAAATTGTAAGTTAAATACATGCTCTCAGTATAGTTTGGAGCAAATTTCATTAATTAATAAAATTTCATTTTAGAACGTAAAGTTTCTTCTACTTGTTGCAGCTTTGCTTTGCCATATGCAGCTTTCTGTTTGTGGCTATACTTGGCAATTTTCAGTGGAGAGCAACCAATTGACACAAGGCTTTTGTCAAATGATTCAGCTACCTCACCAGTGTATGTTGGATCCACATCTACACACATGCTCTCTTGTTCTGATTCTGTAGAACCTGCTGAATCTGCTTGGCTTAAATGTTCTTTCACTCTCTGTGAACATTTAGAACACAATTTTTGTCCAGGTTTAATATTTTTATTTATCAGTTTTGAAAGTGAATCTGCTGTTTCAGGAAGAATTGAACGTAATTCTGTTTTAACTTTTTTCTTGTGCCTTTCATATGGATCACAACAACTTTTCTGTAGCTTTTCATATTTCATCAGAAACAGTTTCTCATGATGCAGACATACTGTGTCTGTGCTTGAAATGTTCTCAAGTTCAGTTCTCTGTTTAATTAATGAAATTTGTTCCAAACTATACTGAGAGAGTGTATTTAACTTACAATTTCTGTTGTATGTTAGTTTATGGCAGTCAGAATCTTTCTTTAGTCCAATTCCTATAGAACAGGGAGGAAGTTCAGCCATTTCTAGATGTCTAAGAACAAACTCATTTATACTGATCTCAAATTGAAAGCAACTACAATTAAATTCCCTAGTCAACTATTCAAAATATCCAATCCTTGCAAAGAAACACATTCAGTTAATAACATTGGTAAATGTTCTCAGTGCTCTGTATTACAATGTATTTAATATAATCCAAGCAATATAATGTTATCTGAACAAGTATGCAGTTTACAGACTCTAAAACTATAAGATATGAGCCACCTGTTCTGGTATCAAAGGTCACCTATTGTGCTGTGTTGATACTGATAAGGCTGGTTGTTGACTGGTACACAATAGCTGGTCATTGACTGCTAATGTTACACAGTCTTAGATTAAAATCAATTTACAAATAATTAATACTGAGCATTAATTGAAATTTTATTTAAAATTGAGGAAGAAACATGTCTCCTAACCTACTTCAGCCCTATTGAAGCATTTATTAACCTTCAAATATCAGTTTATGAAAATATATCAAAAATTCGAATTTGGTGAAAATGGATTTTTTTAAACCCCTGTAGTTTAAAAATACTTGAGAGACACAGAAGAAAAATTTGGAAATATAAAATATGGGTCTTGGGGATTACTGAAAAAAATTTACAAGTTCCTAACTGCTATCCCACATTGAATTTCTTGCTACTGAAAATGGCATGTTTTAGAAATCGGCGAATTTCAAAACCCTATTACAGACAAACTAGGAATAGTGGAGACTTGGTAAAACTGAAATTGGTAGATATTTCTGTGTAAATTTGAATAACATTCTTAGTTTAAGCATTACTGCCACAGGCAAGCTTCCAGAATGAATTAAAAATGCAAAAAATGCAAATTTGTCTTTTTAATTTCCTTGTTAAAATCACCATCTAATATACAATGACCATTGAAATTCTAAGTTGAAACTTGTAGTACAAGACATTGAGTCTCTCTGTGCAAATGTTTAGGTTTCTATCTTGCATAATAAAGATTATATTGCACTTTGAAATATGTTTTGAGCAAAAAACAAAAAAATCGAAAAATTCAAATGCCTGTATCTCTGAAACTATTGGTGATAGGAAGCTCAAGTTTTGGGGATTAACTTCTTTTAATAGTATCTCTGAGCCCTCCAAATTTCATTGAAATATGAGATGGTCGAGCATAACCTCTTGTTGATTTGGCATGGAATGACCCATTTTTGTCAACCTGGAACGGCCATCACTGAACAGAGGTGGGGGTCTAAAACATCATTTATCAGCCACCTACAATGCAGTCCTTGGCACACTTCCCAGACAACTGAATGCACACCAAAACCCAGCTGTTTTCAGTGACTCACAGGAGGACAGAGAGAATCAGCATTCCATTGATCACCCTAACGGGCAATCCATTGATCATCCTAATGACTCTCAAGGCCGTTCACAACCAGCCCCCAGTGACCCACACCAATGACACCTTAGATGAGCTTTTCATCCATGAGAGGATAAATACCTGATGCTCCCTACCAGTCAGACAGAACTGAAGAAGCCTTTCGGATGAGAGGTGAAACGTCTTCAAGAATCTTCAAGCAAGTCATGTTGGACGATTCTATCACTGATGCTCTTATTTCTGTTGACTCATACAATGTACTCAGTAATGACCATGGATCTAGGCATGGAGGCGGTGTTGCTCTTTATATCTCTGACAAAATCCCTTTCAAAACCCGTCCTGACTTGGAGATCTCCAGCCTTGAGGCTGTTTGGGCTGAATTTATGTCACCATCTCGTAAGAGTATTTTAGTTTGTAGCATGTACCGTCCTCCAGCCAATGACCGCGAATTCTTTGAAAAATTTGATGAATGCATCGATAAAGTTAGCGATGAAAACCAGGAGATCACAATTATGGGCGACTTAAATTGCAACTGGCTAGCGGCTGACAACACAGGGCCGATAGGAAACCTTCGATTTTCTTGTATGTTGTACCAACTAGACAACATCATATTAACGCCAACCAGAGTCACTAATACCTCAAGTACCTCAATAGGTGTAATTTTAACGAACGAGAGAAAACACCTGCATAATCATGTCACCTATGAGGGGGGGTTTCAGTGACCATGCCATGGTCTTTGCTTACCACAGAACTAAAAGTCGCAGATCACAACCGACAGTCACAAGTAGACTAGTCTACAAAACTTTCAGTGAAGATAGATTTCGACATGATCTAGCAGAGGTACCATGGCACATTGTAGAGAATTACTCAACTGTTGATGAACAGTTTGAGGCCTGGGAAGACTTTTTGAACAGCATAGCGAATGTACATGCTCCTATAAAGAAGCTCAGGGTCAGAGATAGGCTAGCTTCATGGCTTACCAATGACCTGCATCAGCCTATTGCTTTAAGAGATCAAATGTACAAACAAGCCAAAAGCTCAGGTAGTCAGAGTGACATGAATGACTATAAAACAATGAAAAATAGAGTAAACTACCTATGCTGACAAGCTAAAAAACAACATGCTGTTCAAACAGTAGTCCAAGGGGCTGAAGAGGGACAGGCTGGGATATGGAAAGCCATAAGGAAGTTAATACCAAGCAAGACATCAAACACTGTCACTTACCTTGAGCACGAGGGACAGAACATCAATGATAAGGAGGGGATAGCGAACACTTTCAACCAGTTTTTCCACAAAGTCATAGAAGACCTGTACAGGTCACTGTCTGTAGCTGTTTCTCCCTTTACTCCTGTTCAGTTTGTTAAGAAAGCCACCAGTACATTCACCTTTACTCTAATCACAGTTGAATTTGTTTCGGACCAACTGACAAAACTTAAAGCTAAGAATGTGACGGGGTTTGATAACATTGACAACAAGCTGCTGAAAGTGGGAGCGCAAATTCTTGCACCACCCTTGCTAAACTGCTAAACAAATCTTTGAGTTTGGGAATATTCCCGACTAAGTGGAAGTCTGCCAAAATCATCCCCATATACAAAAAGGGAGACAAATCAAACCCCGGAAACTACCGTCCTATGTCTATACTGCCAGGCGTGTCCAAAATATTAGAAAGAGTGGTTCATAATCAGCTATACGAATACCTGAACCAAAACCAGCTCCTTACACAATTCCAGTCCGGTTTCAGGAAGCTTCATTCCTGTGAATCTGCTCTTCACTTGATAGTAGAAGACTGGATTCAGTCCATTGACATACACAGGGACGTCACTAGGTTTGAGAGACAGGGGTAGCTTAGCACCCAGAGGAGAAAAGGTATTGTGCGCGCGCAGCGCGCGCCGAACATTTTTCAGAGCACCTACTAAGGCTGTCAATCAATTCATTATTTCAAGAGCATCACACCTTGGGGACACACTTCCCACCATTTCTATTCTATTTTAAAATTGCTTTCATCATTTAATTGCTTGCTGAAGCAACTTCACCAGACTCCCTTTCTTAAAAAATCTTCGTATATCCATCTAGCCAAAGGATAGACAGACAGATAATCTTTTCCCATGCCAAAACTAATGCTAGTAGGCTACAACCCACACAGCTTAGTAAGTTTGTTCACCATGCTAACGTGCCAGATTTACAGTTGAAATAGAAAAGCTACAATATCGTCTTTCCTCACTACCCATTGCTCAATATAGCCTAGGTAAAGTTAAGCAAATGCGAACCACTGACATCAAATTACAATCTCACCGTGTGTGTCTGCAAATGAAAGCATAGAATTCTGACTCTCTGCAAACCCAGCTCAGTGGAAGCCCGCACCGGGCCTGCTGCAGAATGCCCGCGTAGTTTTTTAAGTCCTACTAGCCTACCACTCGACGTGACGCTTGACACAGAGCCAATGAGGAGGAATCATAACGATATTAATAATATTGCATTAAACAATAAATAAGCAAGCAGAAACTGTTGTTCGGATTAACTTGCGTTCTTGATGGCTCATGTTCAGTGCTTTACTGCCTTTGTTTTTTTTTTGGGAAAAAAAATAAAAATATAAATAATTTAAAAAAGGGCAAAAAATATAGGGTGGCTTTGCCATAAGATAGGGTGGCTGGAGCTACCCTAAAATGGGTCTGGCGACGTCTATGGACATACAACAACAAACTGGTGTGGTTTTCTGTGATTTATCTAGAGCTTTTGATACACTCAACCACGACATAATGTTGCTTAAACTCGGAGCCTGCGGCATGAATGACTTAGCCTGTAAATGGTTAAAGTCTTACCTGACTGAAAGATTACAATCCACATGCCTTAACTCTGTTTTATCTACAACATCAACTGTAACTTGTGGTGTACCACAGGGATCAATTCTTGGTCCACTTCTTTTCATTTAATATATCAATGATTTACCAAACTGTATCCAGGCATGCAAGGTGCCAATGTATGCAGATGATACTATTATTTACTTTTCAGATTGCAACATTCAGACAATCAAACAGACCATTCAGCAAGACTCCATTAGACTTGTGCAGTGGTTGACTGCAAACAAGCTTTCATTGAATCTGTCTAAGTGTAAAGCCATGCTAGTAGGGTCACCCAGGGCCAAGGCTGTAAAAAGCCACTTACACCTCACACTAGCAGACACTGAACTTGAGCAAGTGGACACTTTTAAGTACTTAGGAGTTGTTCTGGACAGTGGTCTGTGGTGGACTTATCATTATCTCCATGTTACCAAGAAACTGTCACCAGCCATCGGTATCATGAAATGTATAAAGCCATACCTGAACAGACAGGCATTGCTCGCAATCTACACAGCACTGTTCCTCCCTCACATTCAGTACTGCAGTACAGTATGGGACCAGGGAGGTAAGGGGTACCTTGAGAAACTGCAGAAACTTCAAAACAGAGCTGACAGAGTAATACTAGGATGTGATTACTAGACCCCCTCTGCCACTGTCCTCAGCATTTTAGGCTGGGCATCGGTAGCTGATATACAAAAAAGGAATAAGGCAACACTAATATACAAGGCCCTTAACGGTTTGTCCCCTCCACACATTTCAGATCTGTTCACCCAGCTAGCTAACATACATACAGACAACATTCGCCTCAGAACACAAGGAGGTCTTCAATTGCCCAAAGCTTGCCTGCAGCAGACACAGAGAGCTTTCTCTTTCTCTGCGGTGGCACTGTGGAACACACTGCCGTCCCAGTTAACATCCGCCAGCTCCATTTCAGCCTTTAAACGCATATATAAACAAGAGTTCTGATGTAAATATTGTAAATAACAATATGCAAACTCCTTTAAGCTTTGTTCGTATTCTTTGGGATTGCTTCACTTTGTGTTGTTTACCTGTTTAGTTATTTATGATTTACTTATTGTAATGTTATGTTATTATCAGTTGCCATTTATTTTATGTATGCAGTATGTTTCATGTTATGACCTCATATTTTTATTTACTATTGTATATTTTCTTATTTCTTACTGGTCACCCCCCAGGGCTCATTGAAAAATGCCTACAGGTGATATGTACCCCCTGGTAAAATAAATAAACTAAACTAAATACTAATATAACTCTTCAACAAGTTGCCGACTAGTGCTTGAATGTTGTTAAATTTCTGAGTGCATCAGGGAATTTCCTTTTGCCTTTTTTTTTTAATTGTGCACGCGCAGTTAGGTTGCTGATTATCACTTGAACAAGTAAACAAATAGAATGAACAATAAAACCATTGGTCAGAAATGTTTCCTGCAACAAGGATAGAGTAAACCCTGCCCAGCCTCCTAAACTATCATCCATCATCATCCCTAAAGTCAAGCCATCATCATCATCATCATCGTCATCTTTAAAATCCTTTTGCATAAAATCCCTGAGATACAAACTAATGGAAATAAACATCTTTCCATCAGGCTTTTTGTCACATGACATTACTGTCAGTGTATATGCAGGTCACATCACAAGAAAAAAGAACAATCAATCAATCAATCAATCAATCAATCAATCAATCAATCAATCAATAAAAAATTTTATAGTATCTCAATTTTTGGCATGTTCTCTTGCTGGACTGTGGAGTCATGGTCAAGGTGTCTAACCTGAAATGTGACAGTAGTAACTGGATAATCCCAAGGGCTTTGGACTCTGCCTCAAGGCATCATGAGATGCCAAAACAATTTTGAGTCAGTCTCCATCATTTATATAACTGCTAATATGGGTGGTGTTTTGTGTCTCCACTCTCACTCAGATATTTTTTTAATGTAGGATGTTTCTGTGCCTTTCAGTTCCAGTGAAGGAGCTTGGATGTCAAGCGCCATGTAAACCCACCCTAGTTAAAGGTGTCATGGTCAATGTTTTATTTCTTACTTGTACAAATGACCTTGAAGTTATGTAACATGCCCTTCATGAACATGAATCATTCAAATATCAAGTCTACCTCACCATTATAGACCTTATCTTTAAAACAAATGAATCTTCCCTAATGCACATTTCATATATTTGAATGCAGAGCTGATGTTTGAGAAATTCCTGATGATCTGAACTGAAAACATCTGACATAAATCAGAGTTTATGCATTTGCACAATTTGCTCTGTAGCAGTGCACAAATATGCCTTAAATGTTTGCACAGGTGTCTGTACAAACACTTAAAGCACAAATGTCAAAACAATGCTACTGCTTAATTAACGCCACCCCTCCTTTCACTCCTCCAGTTGTTGTTTCCATGGCGCTAAAAAAAACTCCGATGTGCCAGAGAATTCTGTTTATAAACACGCAACTATCAAAAATATTCATTTCACGAGGTGACACCTCAGCTCTGATTGGCAGTTTCGTTGTCACTGACGATGACTCATTGAGGGCATGGTGACATTTTGACAGTAATTACATTTTTACGCTGGTAAAATTCCTGTATCTGTATCTGTTAACAACCAGATAAAAAGGGTAAAGCAGGAAAAAGCAACAGAGAGCAGTCTCCATTTTGAGAAGTAGGCGTGGCCTTTGTGGCTGTCATTCCCAATGAAGTAGGTGTGGTCTTTTTGGCTGTCAGTCCCAATAAAATAGGTGTAGCTTTTGTGCCTGTCATTCCCAATGAAGTAGGTGTGGCCTTTGTGGCTGTCAGTCCCAATAAAATAGGTGTAGCCTTTGTGCCTGTCATTCCCAATGAAGTAGGTGTGGCCTTTGTGGCTGTCAGTCCCAATAAAATAGGTGTGGCATTTGTGCCTGTCAGTCCCACTGAAGTAGGTGTGGCCTTTGTATGTGTGGCCTTTGTGGCTGTCAGTCCCAATAAAGTAGGTGTGGAATTTTTGGCTGTTAGTCCCTATGAAGTAGGTGTGGCCTTTGTGGCTTTCAGTCCCAATAAAATAGGTGTGGCATTTATGGCTGTCAGTCCCAATGAAGTAGGTGTGGCCTTTGTAGGTGTGGCCTTTGTGGCTGTCAGTCCCAATAAAGTAGGTGTGGCCTTTGTGGCTGTCAGTCCCAATAAAATAGGTGTGGCATTTGTGGCTGTCAGTCCCAATGAAGTAGGTGTGGCCTTTGTAGGTGTGGCCTTTGTGGCTGTCAGTCCCAATGAAGTAGGTGTGGCCTTTGTATGTGTGGCCTTTGTGGCTGTCAGTCCCAATAAAGTAGGTGTGGAATTTGTGGCTGTCAGTCCCAATGAAGTAGGTGTGGCCTTTGTGGCTGTCAGTCCCAATGAAGCAGGTGTGGCCTTTGTGGCTGTCAGTCCCAATGAAGTAGGTGTGGTCTTTTTGGCTGTGAGTCCCAATAAAATAGGTGTAGCCTCTGTGCCTGTCATTCCCAATGAAGTAGGTATGGTCATTGTGGCTGTCAGTCCCAATGAAGTAGGTGTGGCCTTTGTGGCTGTCAGTCCCAATAAAATAGGCATAGCCTCTGTGCCTTTCATTCCCAATGAAGTAGGTGTGGCCTTTGTGGCTGTCAGTCCCAATAAAATAGGCATGGCCTTTGTGGCTGTTAGTCCCAATAAAATAGGTGTAGCCTCTGTGCCTGTCATTCCCAATGAAGTAGGTGTGGCCTTTGTGGCTGTCAGTCCCAATAAAATAGGTGTGGCATTTGTGGCTGTCAGTCCCAATGAAGTAGGTGTGGCCTTTGTAGGTGTGACCTTTGTGGCTGTCAGTCCCAATAAAGTAGGTGTGGCCTTTGTGGCTGTCAGTCCCAATAAAATACGTGTGGCATTTGTGGTTGTCAGTCCCAATGAAGCAGGTGTGGCCTTTGTGGCTGTCAGTCCCAATGAAGTAGGTGTGGTCTTTGTGGCTGTCAGTCCCAATGATGTAGGTGTGGCCTTTGTGGCTGTCAGTCCCAATGAAGCAGGTGTGGCCTTTCTGGCTGTCAGTCCCAATGAAGTAGGTGTGGGCTTTGTGGCTGTCAGTACAAATGAAGTAGGTGTGGCCTTTTTGGCTGTCATTCCCAATGAAGTAAGTGTGGCCTTTGTGGATATCAGTCTCAATGAAAGAGGTGTGGCCTTTGTACCAATCAGTGTTAATGAAAAAGGTGTGTCCTCTGTACCAATCAGTCCCAATGAATGAGGTGTGGTCTCTGTCAAGTTTATGTCATGTCAAGTTTATTTTATAGCACTTTTTACAATAGACATTGTCGCAAAGCAGCTTTACAGAATTTTAGTGACTTTAACATGAGCTAATTTTATCCCTAATCTGTCCCCAATGAGCAAGCCTGTGGCGACAGTGGCAAGGAAAAAAACCCTCAGACGACATGAGGAAGAAACCTCGAGAGGAACCAGACTCAAAAGGGAACCCATCCTCATTTGGGTAATAACAGACAACGTGACTATAACATTTTTAACAGTTTTAACATGAAGTCTGTTTCATTGATGTTATACCTCTTCATTGACAGAAACTTGAGTGCAAAACTGTTCATGACAACAGCAGTCCTAAAGTTAGCAAGTCACCTGTAGTCCTCAGCCATAAAAGCATTACTGTAAGTGTCCAGAGCATCTTCCAAGTGTGGCTTTCAACTGTCCATATGGGTCTGTCGTCCGCAGGAACGATGTGATGAGACTCCAGCCAGACATAGGGCACTAGGATGGATCAGGCAGGTCCAAGGAGCAGAAGAGGTCAGCATCTCGATCTCAGGATTGACATATAACTCAGAGGGACAGAAAGGGGGGGGGGAGAAAAAGAGAAAGCGAGAGAAAACACAGGTTGTTAGGTATGCCTAATGTCACCAAGAGGTGTGGTCTCCATGGCTGTCAGTCCCAATCAGTCCCAATGAAAGAGGTGTGGCCTCTGTACCAATCATTCTCAAGAAAAGAGGTGTGGCCTCTATACCAATCAGTCTCAATGAAAGAGGTGTGGCCTCTATAGTATAGCTGTTAAGGCCCTATAAACATAAGAATTGTGCACAACATGATAAAAGCATGAAACTTTCAGGGTTTGTTCTCCAGGGCATAACAATTAATTTAAGATCTGGAGGCGCTCTCAGTTTGACCTTGGAGGTCATTTAGAGGTCATCGACCCTTGTTATGTGCAATTTCAATGGACAGGATTAAAAATTGGGGCATTTTATCATACAAGTGTGACAAAAATTGTAATTACTTGTGGATTTCCATTTTTCTAGGTCATGAGGGTCCATTTATAGTGATATTACACTTAGAAGTCAAGGTTAAGATGAAGGTCACTCTAAAATATATGATGTGTTATGTCAATTTCAACAACTTTTATGATTTTGTAGCATATTGCCAAGCAGTATATACTTTGTAATTGTAAAATGACTTCCAAATGAGTGATACAAGTGATACAGGCCTAATGTGAGTATTCTAATCATTGCAGTCTCCAGAACATGCACAAAGGGCAGTACACTTCAATTCTGCTTTTTTGCATTTGCAGTGACCACAACAGCCCTTTTTGCAACCACAATGCAAAAGCTCATAGCACGACTGTGAGGCCTCAGGTAGTGTTGTCCAAAGTGGCTGCCATCCATCGTCACTGTTAACCCATCCCCAGTCTGAAGGACTTGGCAACTGGGGCCTAATAACCAAGGCAAGGTTCCATACATGAGCCTGATACATGGCTCGTTTGATGTGTTGTCTCAAAGCAACTTGTGTAGGGGGGATGTTTTCCAATGATCTTGACTTTCGTGTGAAAAGATGTTTCCGTGCCTCATTGACACCTACACATGCACTTGTTCTGTCATAAATGAGAACAACAAAGCGTTCCAGCTGTGACAAAGACAGGTCACTCAGTTCTTGTAGCATTTGCAACATTTCGTGAAAAGCCTCCGTGACTTCTGGGTACACAAGCCACGTGTCCCAAGCAGTCTTTTTACCATGGCGAATGAAATGCGAGCAAAGCATCGCTAGTGGAAGGACCAAGAGCAGCAACCACCTTGTGGATGCCAATATAGCAGAAAGTGCTACCAGTTCCAAAGGCTATCCACATTTCTTCAAGGTCAACTTTCTGAAATACAGCTACTGCCAAGACGACCACATCTGAATCCACTGTTCTAACTAACACATTCTTAAGTCCCTTTTTAGCAGCATCTGCCACATGAAGGAATAGCCTTGTGTCTGCCTCCTCTTGAGTGCATGGAACCAAATTACTTACATCACAGTCAACAGGAGAGCTGAGGACATTTTTTTCGTTTGTGGCATATACTTCTTTGCCAGGAGCTAATGCCATGGCAGCAATTTGAACAGAAAGAAAGTGGAACAATTCTGTTTTGTTTTCACTAACAGATCAGAAATCCTTCCAGTTTAATGATTAAATTTATGTAGTTTACCTGGGTATCTATCAGTTACAGTTCATCTGCCATTTCCCAATTTTGCGTTATTATCATTACGTTTTTTGTTTATTTCATTCATTTACCTCTATGGGTGTATATCTATTTGTTTATTTACTTGATTATGCCTTAATACATGCATATTTATACTTACTGTACATTTTTAGCAAAATTGCTTCCAAAAACACACCCATTTCATCTCTCATGCATAGAAATGTCCTATTGATGACCTCAATGACCTCTAATTGACCTCCAAGGTCAAACTGAGAGCGCCTCCAGATCTTAAATTAATTGTTATGCCCTCAAGAACAAACCCTGAAAGTTTCATGCTTTTATCATCTTGTGCACGATTCATCTGCTTATCTGCTCTACTACTATACCAATCAGTCTCAAGGAAAGCGGTGTGGCCTCTATACCAATCAGTCTCAATGAAAGAGGTGTGGCCTCTGTACCAATCAATCTCAATGAAAGAGGTGTGGCCTCTGTACCAATCAGTCTCAATGAAAGAGGTGTGGCCTCTGTATCAATCAGTCTCAGTGAAAGAGGTGTGGCCTCTATACCAGTCAGTCTCAATGAAAGAGGTGTGGTCTCATTAGTGGTTTCCTGTTGCCTTCTACTGAATTATTATTGAGGTTTTCTCCTCTCAACCATTCACACACACATTCACACCTATGGACAATTTAGAGTAGCCAGTTAACCTAACTGCATGGATGACCTTCTAAATAATCTAAATGAATGCATGTGTTTGGATAAGCTGGTTAAATGGATAAGTGATATTTTTTGTCATTCCTCTGTATAGCTTGTATACACTGGATCAAAATGGATCCCGAGGACTAGGGTCCCTAAGACTGGGACATGTCTCTGATATGAAATGTTTTGCTTTTTTGTTTTTTGGCTCTGTTTCAGTATTTTTCAGGTTCTCAATTTGGTCCTCTAAAATATTTCACTGGGGCCACATCTGGACCTTGATTTGCCAGTTGACTACCCCTAGCTTTATGAAAAAAGTGAATATGGTAGTTCGAGTAATGCACTGATGACTAAATAGGTGGAACTGAATCTACATGCAATGGTTTATTAAACAAAGCAAAGTCTAAAGCCTTGTATGAGTGTGCTCATACAGAGTCAATAGGAGATTTGAATGTGACCACAGCAACCATTATAAATAAAGAGAATTACATTGATCAAAATGGCTGCCCTCATAACACTACAGTGTTTAGCTACACACTGAAGTTTTATCCGCAGATAATAGATTATAGTTCATCAATGTGACATGATCTCATGTGATTTTGGATCACATTGGAGTCTGCTCCACTCACCGCTCTTGCTTTTAAATTTTGTATTTGGGATTTCTGACAAAAACAAAAACTGCCTATTAATTTCTGTTCCTGACACACACACACACACACACAAAAAAAAAAAAAAAAAAAAATGGAGTGGCCGAATATCCACGGATCGTTAATGTCCTTTTCATAATCAGTTAAATAGGCTAGAAACAAAAGCGCTATTACAAAGCTGAATGTACTGACTGGACTGAAGCACTCCATGTTGTCATGGTAACACTGACAATACATGTAACAAGCATACTGATTAATATTGTCGACAGCATGAAAGCTCTGTGTTCATGTGGTCGGTTATTTAGCCAATTGTTCCAGAACAACAAGGCTCCTTATAGCGATACAGTTCATTATGTTCATTATTATTTATCTATCACTCTCAGAACATTCTCTTTCTTCATACTTATTTGTTAAAAATTTGGGTTGCCAAATATACTTTGGTGGCTGTTAATATTCCTGGGCATCCCGCCCGAGTAAAGTCTATATGTGGGAAACAGTGCAGACAATGAGGAAATTGTTGATAAAAGTAAGGTGCTTAAAGTCAAAATAAAGTGGTTACATTCATCCTTTTTACTCCTGGTAATAATTAAAAATATGTTTTTTAAAAATTATCAATAATAACTACTTATTAACTGAGTGTGAGGTCTTTACAGGAAAATATCACACTGAGGTCTGGACAGTACGGACCAAGCCATAGGCAAGGTCTGATATTTTCCCATAACGACAGAGGAAGTGAGGTTAATAAGAAGTTTATTATATGGCTTTTTTATTTCTTAGATTAACATAGATGGTAATTCTAATGAGGCGTGACGCTGCTTTCAGTCACGTCATACAACCCCAATTCCAAAAAAGTTGGGACAAAGTACAAATTGTAAATAAAAACAGAATGCAATGATGTGGAAGTTTCAAAATTCCATATTTTATTCAGAATAGAACATAGATGACATATCAAATGTTTAAACTGAGAAAATGTATCATGTAATGAGAAAAATTACGTGATTTTAAATTTCATGACAACAACAAATCTCAAAAAAGTTGGGACAAGGCCATGTTTACCACTGTGAGACATCCCCTTTTCTCTTTACAACAGTCTGTAAATGTCTGGGGACTGAGGAGACAAGTTGCTCAAGTTTAGGGATAGGAATGTTAATCCATTCTTGTCTAATGTAGGATTCTAGTTGCTCAACTGTCTTAGGTCTTTTTTATCATATCTTCCATTTTATGATGCGCCAAATGTTTTCTACGGGTGAAAGATCTGGACTGCAGGCTGGCCAGTTCAGTACCCGGACCCTTCTTCTATGCAGCCATGATGCTGTAATTGATGCAGTATGTGGTTTGGCATTGTCATGTTGGAAAATGCAAGGTCTTCCCTGAAAGAGACGTCATCTGGATGGGAGCATATGTTGCTCTAGAACCTGGATATACCTTTCAGCATTGATGGTGTCTTTCCAGATGTGTAAGCTGCCCATGCCACACGCACTAATGCAACCCTATACCATCAGAGATGCAGGCTTCTGAACTGAGCGCTGATAACAACTTGGGTCGTCCTTCTCCTCTTTAGTCCGAATGACATGGCGTCCCTGATTTCCATAAAGAACTTCACATTTTGATTTGTCTGACCACAGAACAGTTTTCCACTTTGCCACAGTCCATTTTAAATGAGCCTTGGCCCAGAGAAGACGTCTGTGCTTCTGGATCATGTTTAGATATGGCTTCTTCTTTGAACTATAGAGTTTTAGCTGGCAATGGCGGATGGCACGGTGAATTGTGTTCACAGATAATGTTCTCTGGAAATATTCCTGAGCCCATTTTGTGATTTCCAATACAGAAGCATGCCTGTATGTGATGCAGTGCCGTCTAAGGGCCCGAAGATCACGGGCGCCCAGTATGGTTTTCCGGCCTTGACCCTTACACACAGAGATTCTTCCAGATTCTCTGAATCTTTTGATGATATTATGCACTGTAGATGATGATATGTTCAAACTCTTTGCAATTTTACACTGTTGAACTCCTTTCTGATATCACTCCACTATTTGTCGGCGAAGAAGTAGGGGGATTGGTGATCCTCTTCCCATCTTTACTTCTGAGAGCCGCTGCCACTCCAAGATGCTCTTTTTATACCCAGTCATGTTAATGACTGTGGCAGTTCCTATGTATGGGCGGAGCACAGAAGACGGCAGGACAGAGCTCAGGTTGATAAACTGTTTTATTGTCACACTTTTCAGTCTAACAACTTTGAATGACTTTTACAGACACACACACACACACACACACACACACACACACACTCGGCGTCTGGTTCCGGGAAGAGCCCCTCTGCTCTCGCTCTCCCTCCTTAAGTAGGACGTGGTCACTGGGAAGACACACAAACACAGGTTAATTGCTCTCAGGTGTAGTGATTCTGCCACTTACCTTCCCTGACTCCGCCCTCCTGTCACAGACCGGCGCTTGACCATGCCCCCACTGCCACATACCCCCACCGCCCGACTCAGGCCGGGTGGCCATCCGGCCTGCAGCCGACTCCCCCCCCCCCTTGATGGGAGAGGAAGTCCGCCACGACCATCTGCGCCCCCGGCCTGTGGACCACCTTGAAATTAAAGGGTTGGAGTGCCAGATACCAACAGGTGATCCGCGCGTTGGCATCCTTCATGCGATGGAGCCACTGGAGGGGTGCGTGGTCCGAACAGAGGGTGAAAGGGCGCCCCAGCAGGTAGTACCGGAGGGCGAGGACCGCCCACTTGTTGGCCAGACACTCTTTCTCTATGGTGCTGTAGCGCCCCTCACGCACCGACAGCTTCCTGCTGATGTACAGGACAGGGCGGTCCTCCCCCTCCACCTCCTGGGACAAAACCACCCCCAGCCCTCTGTCCGACGCATCAGTCTGCAACATAAAGGGGAGAGAAAAGTCAGGGGAGTATAAAAGTGGCCCCCCACACAGTGCAGCCTTTACCTCAGAAAAAGCCCGCTGGCATTGCTCCATCCACTGGACCGGATCTGGTGCCCCCTTTTTAGTGAGATCAGTCAGCGGGCTGGTGACGTCCGAATAATTAGGTATAAACCTATGATAATAGCCAGCCAGCCCCAGGAACTGTCTCACCCCCTTTTTGGTCTTGGGCCTCGGGCAGGCCGCAATTGCTGCGGTCTTGTTAATTTGGGGACGCACCTGCCCATTGCCCAAGTGGAAGCCCAGATACCGTACTTCCACCCGCCCAATCGCACACTTCTTCGGGTTGGCTGTGAGACCCGCTCGCCTCAGCGACCTAAGGACGGCCCTTAGGTGTTCAAGGTGCCTCGGCCAGTCATTACTATATACGATGATGTCGTCGAGGTAGGCGGCTGCATAGGTGGCGTGGGGGCGGAGGACCCTGTCCATCAGCCGCTGAAACGTAGCGGGCGCACCAAACAGCCCAAACGGAAATGTGACAAATTGGTGTAAACCAAACGGTGTGGAAAAGGCCGTTTTTTCTCGGGATAGTGGAGTCAAGGGGATCTGCCAATATCCCTTCGTCAAATCCAGTGTCGAATAAAAGCGAGCCGTGCCGAGTCGATCGAGCAACTCATCAATACGAGGCATTGGGTACGCGTCGAATTTAGACACCGCATTGACTTTTCTATAGTCCACACAGAACCAGACCGACCCGTTGGCCTTGGGTACCAAGACCACCGGGCTGCTCCAGTCACTGTGGGACTCCTCAATGATGCCCATTTCGAGCATGGTCTCAAGTTCTTCCCGAACCACCTTTTTTTGTGTTCGGGTAGCCTGTAAGGACGGCTACGCACTACTACCCCCGGGGGCGTCTCTATGTGGTGCTCTATGAGGTTAGTGTGACCGGGCAGGGGTGAGAACACATCCGAAAACTTGGTCTGCAACTGGGCGACCTCTGTGAGTTGGGTCGGGGAGAGGTGGTCTCCACAGGGGACCGGAGAGGTACGTGATGCCAGTGTCCCTTTTTGAACCTCCGGCCCCAGCTCCACCTTCTCCGGAACCACTGACACCAATGCCAAGGGGACCTCCTCATTCCAGAATTTAAGCAGATTGAGGTGGTAAATCTGTAGCACCCCACCCCTGTCTGTTCACCTCACCTCATAGTCAACGTCCCCGACTCGCCGTGTAACCTCAAAGGGTCCTTGCCACTTGGCAATCAATTTGGAGCTCGACGTGGGCAACAGTACGAGTACCTTATCTCCCGGTGTGAACTCCCTAAGGCGCGTACCCTTGTTGTACAGGCGGGCTTGCCGTTCTTGGGCCTGCCGCAAATTCTCCTGGGTTAGGTGGGTGAGGGTGTGCAGTTTTGCACGCAGGTCCATAACGTATTGAATTTCATTTTTGCTTTGTGAAGGTCCCTCCTCCCAATTTTCCCGCAGCACATCTAGAATGCCGCGTGGCTTACGCCCATATAATAATTCGAACGGGGAGAACCCCGTGGAGGCTTGGGGGACCTCTCGCACTGAAAACAGCAAGGGCTCGAGCCACTTATCCCAATCACGTGTGTCCTCACTTACGAATTTTTAAATTATATTCTTGAGGGTGCGATTGAACCATTCCACTAAACCATCCGTTTGTGGGTGATACATGCTGGTGCGGATTGGCTTAATCCCCAATAACCCATACAGTTCGCGCAGTGTCTGTGACATAAACGTGGTGCCTTGATCAGTCAGAATCTCTTTCGGGATTCCAACTCGGGAGATAACGCGGAGGAGCGCCTCCGCAATACTGCGTGCTGAGATATTGCGCAGAGGCGCTGCTTCCGGGTATCGCGTTGCATAGTCCACCAGAACTAATATAAAGCGGTATCCTCATGCTGACCGATCTAATGGCCCGACAAGATCCATCCCTACTCTTTCAAACGGGGTCTCGATTAATGGAAGAGGGCGCAAAGGCGCTTTTGGAATGGCCGCTGGATTCACTAACTGGCATTCGCGGCACGCCGTACACCACCTACGGACATCACCGCGAATCCCCGGCCAATAGAATCGGGCCATTATTCGGGCTAGTGTCTTATCCTGCCCTAGGTGTCCAGCCATGGGATTAAAGTGAGCTGCCTGGAATACCAATTCCCGGCGGCTCTTTGGAATTAAAAGCTGCGTTACTCGCTCTTTAGTTTGAGTGTCCTGCATCACTCGGTATAACCTATCCTTCATAATCGCAAAGTAGGGGAAGGATGGGGTGGCGTTCGGCTGGAGCGTTTGACCATCGATTACTCTCACTTGGTCAAACGCATGTCGCAGAGTCTCGTCTCACGACTGCTCTAATGGGAAATCTGCGAGGGATTCCCCAATAGAGAGAGGAGGGGCCGGCGGCTCCTCACTCTGATGCGGAGATGACGTAGACGGCTCTGTGACAGCTGCTCCCGCCAAAGCGACACCAGGACCTCCCTCTGTTAAATGGCAAGACCCACTCTCTACTAAGCGTGTCATTAAACCCCGAAATCCCGGCCAATCAGTCCCCAAAATTAAAGAGTGGGTAAGGCGAGGATTAACCGCCGCCTTCACTATAAATTTTTCCCCTCTGAAAAAAATGTGGACTGACACCAAAGGGTAGCTTTGAACATCCCCGTGCACATACAAGACCTTCACCCCCTGTGCACCCCCAATGCCTCGTGTTGCACCAGGCTTTGGTGCATTGAGGTCTGATTACAACCAGAATCCACCAACGCCTGATATGTATCCCCTTGGATACTCACCGGTATGCGATACTCTCCGGCCCAATCGAGGGCGGCTTCTGGCACGTCGGGGAGCTGAACCACTGCGCCCACCTCCATTGCCGTGCACTGCTGTTGGAGGTGGCCCGGTTCCCTGCAGCGCCAGCAAACCAGCCCGGGCTTCCTCTCTGCACCGGTGTTCTGGGGCTCACTCACCTGAGGGGGGGAGAGACAGACACAGAAGGGTGAAATGGGAGGGCACCGCGGGTGCGGCGGGCCGGCTGGGGTGGTGCCGGCCCCCGCCTCCGCGGTGGGGGAATGGGGCGAGGACGGGACACAGAAGGAGGGAGAGAGAGAGAGAGAGAGAGAGAGAAGAGGAGAGAAGAGAAGAAACTGTCTGCTGTCCTGCCGCCGGAACAGCCGCCAAATGGTCCTCTGCCAGCTTGATGGCCTGATCCAGCGACGCCGGGCGGTGGCACTGAACCCACTCCATGGTTCCTGTGGGCAAGCACGCGATGAACTGCTCCAGCACCACCTGATCGACAATCTCCTCAGCATCGCGGTTGTTGGCCCTCAGCCACCACCAGCAGGCGTCCCGGAGTTGCTGGCCAAACGCGAATGGGCGGCCAACTTCCTCCAAGTGCAGAGCGCGGAAGCGCTGGCGCTGCTGTTCGGCGGTGCGCCCCACATGCTAGAGGATGGCCCGGCGAAGGTCCGTGTAGGCCAGCCAGCAGTCAGCGGGGAGCTGTAGCGCGGCCAGCTGTGCCTCCCCGTTAGCAGGGGAGGAGGCGCGCCGCGCGCTGATCCATCGGCCACCCCGAGGTCTCCGTGACTTGCTCAAAGAGCGTGATGAAAGCCTCGGGGTCATCCTGCGGGCCCATCTTTGTCAGGGTGAGGGGGGACGGGCCCGCGGTGGAAGCGTTGATTGTCCCCGCCGATGCGAGGAGGTGCCGGAACGCTTGTCGGTCCTCTTGCTGGGCCAACACCAGGGCCTCGAAGCGCTGCTCCTGCTCCTTACGGAGTGTGACGAGCGCCTGGTGCTGGCTTTGCTGGGCCGTGGTGAGGGCGTGGACCAGGTCGGCGAACGGGGAAGACTCCATGGGGCGGTTCGGCGTTCTGCGCTCCAGATCCCGGGTTTTGGCACCACTGTGGCAGTTCCTATGTATGGGCGGAGCACAGAAGACGGCAGGACAGAGCTCAGGTTGATAAACCGTTTTATTGTCACACTTTTCAGTCTAACAACTTTGAATGACTTTTACAGACACACACACACACACACACACACACACACACACTCGGCGTCTGGTTCCGGGAAGAGCCCCTCTGCTCTCGCTCTCCCTCCTTAAGTAAGGCGCGGTCACTGGGAAGACACACAAACACAGGTTAATTGCTCTCAGGTGTAGTGATTCTGCCACTTACCTTCCCTGACTCCGCCCTCCTGTCACAGACCGGCGCTTGACCATGCCCCCGCTGCCACAATGACCTATTGCCAATTGACCTAATGAGTTGCAATTTGGTCCTCCAGCTGTTCCATTTTTGTACCTTTAACTTTTCCAGCCTCTTATTGCCCCTGTCCCAACTTTTTTGAGATGTGTTGCTGTCATGAAATTTCAAATGAGCCAATATTTGGCATGAAATTTCAAAATGTCTTACTTTCGACATTTGATATGTTGTCTATGTTCTATTGTGAATACAATATCAGTTTTTGAGATTTGTAAATTATTGCATTCTGTTTTTATTTACAATTTGTACTTTGTCCCAACTTTTTTGGAATCGGGGTTGTACTTCTAAAACTTCTGCTTTTGTTATTCCAACACAAAAATATTACAATATTATCAAATATATCAAAAATAAAGTGCAACCAATTACTGGACCGTAATGCTAGTTTGAAAATTTCCCGCTCGCCAACTTCTCCTCTGCTATCCGCCATCATGCTATGTTTTGATTTGTGCTGCTGCTGGCGCGTGACGATGACGTCACAGACAGGCAGACTGAATCAGGTAACATTTAATGCCTTTATCATTAATAGTGCTAAAAAACCCACACCAATATAAAGTCTGACGTGCTTAAATACAATGCGTTATTTCCTAGTATCGATACAATCGATTGATTACCTTTTAAAACGATATTAGATCAATGTATGTCGTCCAGAAGGCCAACTTGCCGAGCACAGATCGTTGTAGTTGGATCGTAGGAAAATAAATCAATTCATCGATGTAGTGGATGAATCGTTACACCCCTATAGTGCAGTCAAGCCGAATATTATTATTATTTTCCCTGTGTAATTTACTTAGTTACTTTTAAAATCAACATTGACAGCTACACATAATGGAGTGACCTGGCAGCCAAAATTCTCTCAAAGTCTTCCACTTTTAACGAAGCAAACCATGTTTGTGTACAAACCGTCACAGTCACTCTCTAGCGCGGAGGTTTTACATCTCCGACATGTGTCTTTCCAGTTTTTCAATGTCTGTTGGTATGCTTTTCTCTTGTAAATATGTGTGAAGAGCATCTAATGAAGTGTTGGTAGCCTTTCAGGTGTTCAGTGTGTCTTTAGTTTCAGTTTTCAGTTTATTTATTTAGTGCTTAATCCTAGCAGTAGCACTGGATTAGCCTCGTCTTCTCTCTTTCCCGACAGACAAAGAAATGATTGTGCGCATGCACAGCAGAAAAGTTTTGTCATTGGATATTCGCATGAGCTCTGACGTGTGATGTCATGTTGTCTTGACAGCATGCAATATTATAACAATATTGCATGCTCATTCTCCATTGGGGAGAGTGGCGTAATACATGGAGGATAAGCGATATGATAACAATATTGCATGCCATCAATAAACCCACTAGAAGGGGATAGAATGCATGTTTTTATTCCATGGAAAAAGTGGCCGTATGCATAATAATTATGGATATCAACTGAAATGAAACATTTTATCGTGCTACATTTTTCAGCGATATCGTGCAGCCCTATACAGTGCAAAGCCTCTTTAAAGATATTTAAAAATTCACAGTGATGCTTCTACACAAAGAGGCTTTGGACAACATGTTCACCAGGTTGCAATAAATCCTCACACACACACACACACACACACACACACACACACACACACACACACACACACACACACAGAGTCAAGGAGAAAGCCATAAGAGCAGACACACTCTACTGACAGTTCCATTACTCTCTCAAAACATCCACTTTATCCTCCCATCTTTTCCATTATCAAACCAAGGATGGAGGAGTGCCTGGACAATGGGACTGGAGGAGATGAGGACATCTGAAGCCATGCTCAAGTCCATCCTTCACACACACACACACACACACATACACACACACACACACACACACACAAACGTTACATGTCGGAAAAGCTCACGTCAAGTGTGATTGGAAAAAGGCGTGGGAACAGATCTCATGTCAGTGGGTTTCTTGCTGAAGCTCTTTCGGGTTATATAACACACACACACACACACACACACACACACACACACACACACACACACACACACACTTATTAAAGAGATCTGACTGCAGTCAAGGGAAGAGAGAAAGGAAAGGAGGCAAGACAGAGAGCAATATAAATAATATAGAGCTTCAAAAAGCATTAGGATGAGCTTATGGCCCTTTTCCACTACCCTTTTTCAGCTCACTTCAGCTCACTTCAGCCTGACACGGCTCGCATTTCGACTACCTCAGAGCAGCACGACTCAGCTCGCTTCAGCCCTACTCTGCACCCAAAACTCGCACGGTTTTGGAGTGGGGCTGAAGCAAGCCAAACCGAGCCGAGTGGGGCTAGGGGCGTGAGGAAACACTCCCCTGTGCACTGATTGGTGAGGAGGAGTGTCCTCACATGCCCACACACGCCCCGCGAGCACGCTGGGATCTGTAAACACCGTAAACCCAGAAGAAGAAGAATTACGAATTACGAGAATTTCTGAAGCCTTATGCGCCTCGCCTCATCTATACGCTCTTGCCAGTATCTGTTGGCGTTGTCGGTGACAACAAGCCACAGCACCAAGACCAGCAACACTAACGACTCCATGTCCTCCATGTTTATTGTTTACTATCCGGGTCGTGAGACTACCGCTTAAAAGGTCACTGATGTCACTGTTTGCACCGCCTAACGACATCACGTGACGTCCACCCACTTTCGCTAACTCCACCCAATGTGTCCACCCACTTCCAGCCAGCACGGTTCAGCGCGGTTGTAGTCGAAATGCAACCCCAACAGCCCCACTCAGCTCGACTCAGCCCAACTCAGCACGGCACGGCTCAGCCCAACTCAGCCGCGTTGGTAGTGGAAAAGCGGCATTAGTGTTAAATCATAACCGATAATCGATTATCAGATATCATTATTGTTCTGCTTCAGACTTTGTTACCAGTAGTGACATTTATTTTATATAATTTGTTTAATGTTGGAACACAAGCTCTGAAGCCGAGATGCGTGCAAGGCTAATACAGCTAACAAGTAAAGAAGGTTTATATCTAACATCACGCAAAATCATCACACTCATAACTGCAATCTTGTTGAGTTGTTTAGTCTCGTGGTTTCTGACACACAGTTCTTTGTAAAAATGACCAAAAGAATGCTGATGAGCTCAAAAATAAAATAAAATAAAGCTCGTCATTCTTAGCCAAATGCTTAGCCAAAATTATCTATTAGGTTATAGTTTGATGTCACGTTAGTATCATACTCTAATGGGACGCGCAAAACTGATGGCAGGATTGTGATTTCGAAGAAATTTAGTTGATAAAACGTGTGTGATTTGTAAATACTTATTTCACAAGTCTACACAATGTTAAACTGGCAGCTAGACACGTAAACTTGTTAGCTGGATTAAACCTTAAAGTGCCAGTTTTTAAAAAAAACTAAAGAAACACAATAAACAAACAAAAATTCTTATGCAGGATGATAAAATGTCATCATCTCTGAACCTTACATGCAATATTGTAATTATATCTTAAATCATAAGTATATCATGACATAAGGACGAAAATACAGCTTAGATTTAAGAATGTTTAAAAACATGTCAGTGATGTGCCATTTTAGAGGAAGAGAAACAGAGAGAGAGAGAGAGAGAGAGAGAGAGAGAGAGAGAGTCTTACATCACTAATCTATTTCTGAGTCAAGTCACAACATGACAAAGCAATCAACTGTCCAAGGACACACAATTAATAAAACTACTGCAACTGCACACCAATCTGTGTGTAACAGTGAGACCCCCCTTTAAAGGGGGACAGAAAGAGATCCGCATATCAATCTCTCAGCTTTCAGGGCAGTTCAGGGTAGTGATGGAAGGTGAGAGAGAGAGAGAGATGTGTGAATGTGACTCCTTTTTCATTAAACCACTGTAATCTACTGCCCCCTATTGATAATCACAGCAAGTAACACACTCAGAAAAAGAGAGAGAGAGAGAGAGAGAGAGAGAGAGAGAGAGAAATGGTTTGGAGAATGCAATTTGATTAGCTTCATTAAGTCAACATGCCAAAATGTGAGGCTATGTTATAATAAGATTTTCATAATAAGAACAACGGTTAGCGCTGTCGCCTCACAGCAAGAAGGTTCTGGGTTCAAGCCCAGTGGCCGACGGGGGCCTTTCTGTGTGGAGTTTGCATGTTCTCCCAGTGTCTGTGTGGGTTTCCTCTGGGTGCTCCGGTTTCCCCCACAGCCCAAAGACATGCAGGTCAGGCTAATTGGTGGCTTTAAATTGACTATAGGTGTGAATATGAGTGTGAATGGTTGTGTTGGCCCTGCGATGGCCTGGCCACTTGTTCAGGGTGTACCCCACCTCTTGCCCATAGTCAGCTGGGATAGGCTCCAGCTTGCCTGCGACCCTGCACAGGATAAGTGGCTACAGATAATGGATGGATGGATAATAAGAACAAAAACATGGAGCCAATATTGCTGGTTAGAAACCTTCTAGATCTTAAACGGTGATGAACACTCGGTGATGTGCTGGTACTTGATGGAGAATGTTGGTAAATGTGGTGTTTGATAACTGTAGGTGCTAAAGAAGGCAACTGGACTTGCTTGAAATTTTTGAAGACGTTTCATCTCTCATCTGAAAGGCTTCTTCAGTTCTGTCTGACTAGTGGGGAGTTCCAGGTATTGATCCTCTAGTGGACCAAAAGCAACCCTGAGGAGAGTTGTTGAGGTCACATGGGTCATTGACCCTTTCAGTCATCCTGTAGGTGTTCAGGTCACTGGATGCTGTTTTAGTGACCCTAGTCAGACAGCACTGAAGAAGCCTTTTGGATGAGAGGTGAAACATCTTCAAGAATTTCAAGCAAGTCCAGTTGCCTTCTTTAGCACCTACGGTTTACTATGACCTGGATGACTGAACCTTCACAGTGGTGTTTGATAGTTATACTGGTATTTGACAAAGAAGATTCGATGCTGGAGAAAGTTGGTCTGTGTTGGGGTTTTGTTAGGGCACGGGTGTTGGGGTTCTTTGGTGTGTGTTAGGTTTTGGTGTTAATGTGAAAGCATGATTGCAGTTTTGGTGTTTGATGTGGAATGATGACATTTGGGGTTTTGATGGAGAATTTTGGTGGCTGTTGGTGTTTGATGGAGAATGTTGGTGGGTTTTGATGTTTTGTAGTAAATGTTCAAGTCTGGCATTAGATTTGGTGATTGATGGAGAAGGTTGATGCATGTTGTGGAATGATGAAGAAAGATGGTATTTTGATGGAGCATGCTGGTGTGTGTTGGCGCATTATTGTTCATCAATACGTGTTGGCATGTGATGGAGAATGTTCATGTGTGATGATTACTACTTGTGTGTGTTCATGGGTTGATGGAATGTGCTGATGGGTGTTGAGGGTTTTGATGGAGAATGTTGGTGTGTGTTGGTGTATGATACAGAATATTGGTGTGTTGGTGTTTGATAGAGAATATTGGTGTCTGATGGAGACTGTTGGTGTGTGTGCTGGTATTTAATGGAGCATGTTAGTGTATGATGAATGTTGGTGTGTGTTTTTGGATGCAGAATGTTGGAGATTAATAGAGAATATGATGTATATTGGTGTTTGATAGAGAATGCTGGTGTTTGATGGAGACTGTTGATGTGTTAATGTATGATGCAGAATATTGGTGTGTTAGTGTTTAATGGAGAATGTTGGTGTCCGGTGGTATTTGATGCAGAATGTTGGAGATTGATGGAGAATGTGGTCTGGGTTGGTGTTTGATGGAGAATATTGGTGTATGATGGAGACTGTTGGTGTATGATGGTGTATGATGCAGAAGTATATGATGCAGTCTGTTGGTGTTTGAATTAGACTGTGTGTGTGTGTGTGTGTGTGTGTGTGTGTGTGTGTGTGTGTGTGTGTGTGTGTGTGTGTGTGTGTTGGTATTCAATGGAGAGTGTTAGTGTACGATAGAGAATGTTGGTGTCTGGTGGTGTTTGATGTAGAATGTTGGAGATTGGTGGAGAATATGGTGTGTGTTGGTGTTTGAAAGAGAATGATGATGTTTGATGGAGACTGTTGGTGAGTTGGTGTTTGATGGAGACTGTTGGTGTTTGATAGAGAATGCTGGTGTTTGATGGAGACTGTTGGTGGATGATGGAGATGGTTAGTGTATATTGGTGTATGATGCAGAAGTGTATGATGCAGTTTATTGGTGTTTGAAGTAGACTGTGTGTGTGTGTGTGTGTGTGTGTGTGTGTGTGTGTGTGTGTGTGTGTTGGTATTTAATAGAGAGTGTTAGTGGACTGTATGTTGAATGCTGGTGTGTGTTGTTTGACACAGAGTGTCAGAGATTGATGAAGAATGTAGTGTGTGGATGTTTGATAGAGAATGGTGATGTTTGATGGAGTATGTCAGCGTGTGTCGGTGTTTGATGCAGAATGTTGGTGTATGTTGGTGTTTGATGCAGAATATTGGTATTTGATGCAGAATGTTGGTGTATGTTGGTGTTTGATGTAGAATGTTGGTGTTTGATGCAGAATGTTGGTGTATGTTGGTGTTTGATGCAGAATGTTGGTGTATGTTGGTGTTTGATGCAGAATGTTGGTGTATGATGTAGAATGTTGGTGTTTGATGCAGAATGTGTATGTTGGTGTTTGATGCAGAATGTTGGTGTATGTTGGTGTTTGATGCAGAATGTTGGTGTTTGATGCAGAATGTCTGTGTATGTTGGTGTTTGATGCAGAATGTTGGTGTATGTTGGTGTTTGATGCAGAATGTTGGTGTATGTTGGTGTATGATGTAGAATGTTGGTGTTTGATGCAGAATGTTGGTGTATGTTGGTGTATGATGTAGAATGTTGGTGTTTGATGCAGAATGTTGGTGTATGTTGGTGTTTGATGCAGAATGTTGGTGTTTGATGCAGAATGTTGGTGTACAGTGGTGCTTGAAAGTTTGTGAACCCTTTAGAATTTTCAAGATTTCTGCATAAATAGGACCTAAAACATCATCAGATTTTCACACAAGTCCTAAAAGTAGATAAAGAGAACCCAGTTACACAAATGAGACAAAAATATTATCCTTGGTCATTTATTTATTTATTGGGCGGCACAGTGGTGTAGTGGTTAGTGCTGTCGCCTCACAGCAAGAAGGTCTGGGTTCGAGCCCTGTGGCCGGCGAGGGCCTTTCTGTGTGGAGTTTGCATGTTCTCCCCGTGTCTGTGTGGGTTTCCTCTGGGTGCTCCGGTTTCCCCCACAGTCCAAAGACATGCAGGTTAGGTTAACTGGTGACTCTAAATTGACCGTAGGTGTGAATGTGAGTGTGAATGGTTGTCTGTGTCTATGTGTCAGCCCTGTGATGACCTGGCGACTTGTCCAGGGTGTACCCTGCCTTTCGCCCGTAGTCAGCTGGGATAGGCTCCAGCTTGCCTGCGACCCTGTAGAACAGGATAAAGCGGCTAGAGATAATGAGATGAGATGATATTTATTTATTGAGGAAAATGATCCAGTATTACATATCTGTGAGTGGCAAAAGTATGTGAACCTTTAGGATTAGCAGTTAATTTGAAGGTGAAATTAGAGTCAGGTGTTTTCAATCAATGGGATGACAATCAGGTGTGAGTGGGCACCCTGTTTTATTTAAAGAACAGGGATCTATCAAAGTCTGATCTTCACAACACATGTTTGTGGAAGTGTATCATGGCACGAACAAAGGAGATTTCTGAGGACCTCAGAAAAAGCATTGCTGGTGCTCATCAGGCTGGAAAAGGTTACAAAACCATCTCTAAAGAGTTTGGACTCCACCAATCCACAGTCAGACAGATTGTGTACAAATGGAGGAAATTCAAGACCATTGTTACCCTCCCCAGGAGTGGTCGACCAACAAAGATCACTCCAAGAACAAGGTGTGTACAAGTCGGCAAGGTCACAAAGGACCCCAGGGTAACTTCTAAGCAACTGAAGGCCTCTCTCACATTGTCTAATGTTAATGTTCATGAGTCCACCATCAGGAGAACACAGAACAACAATGGTGTGCATGGCAGGGTTACAAGGAGAAGGCCACTGCTCTCCAAAAAGAACATTGCTGCTCATCTACAGTTTGCTAAAGATCATGTGGACAAGCCAGAAGGCTATTGTAAAAATGTTTTGTGGACGGATGAGACCAAAATATATTTTTTTGGTTTAAATGAGGAGCGTTATGTTTGGAGAAAGGAAAACACTGCATTCCAGCATAAGAACCTTATCCCATCTGTGAAACATGGTGGTGGTAGTATCATGGTTTGGGCCTGTTTTGCTGCATCTGGGCCAGGATAGCTTGCCATCATTGATGGAACAATGAATTCTGAATTATACCAGCGAATTCTAAAGGAAAATGTCAGGACATCTGTCCATGAACATCTGTCTACCTTCTCAAGAGAAGGTGGGTCATGCAGCAAGACAACGACCCTAAGCACACAAGTCGTTCTACCAAAGAATGGTTAAAGAAGAATAAAGTTAATGTTTTGGAATGGCCAAGTCAAAGTCCTGACCTTAATCCAATTGAAATGTTGTGGAAGGACCTGAAGCGAGCAGTTCATGTGAGGAAACCCACCAACATCCCAGAGTTGAAGCTGTTCTGTACGGAGGAATGGACTAAAATTCCTCTAAGCCAGTGTGCAGGACTGATCAACAGTTACCGGAAACATTTAATTGCAGTTATTGCTGCACAAGGGGGTCACACCAGATACTGAAAGCAAAGGTTCACATACTTTTGCCACCCACAGATATGTAATATTGGATCATTTTCCTCAATAAATAAATGACCAAGTATAATATTTTTGTCTCATTTGTTTAACTGGGTTCTCTTTATTTACTTTTAGGACTCGTGTGAAAATCTGATGATGTTTTAGGTCATATTTATGCAGAAATATAGAGAATTCTTAAGGGTTCACAAACTTTCAAGCACCACTGTACGTTGGTGTTTGATGCAGAATGCTGTAAAATTGGACTATTCATTATTCTGAATTAGTGCTGCTCTTATACACCCTCCACAGCCACTTAAAAATATACCCACAGAAGCTCATACTGTAATGGAAATAAAAGACTTGGCTGGAGCATGGCTCACCTGACAGAGAAGGATGTTTCCTGTGACTTAGGAAAATGTTTTATTTGAAACAGTTCTGCTCCTGTATTAACTTAAGCATTTGAGTGGAAACTGAATTTATCATAGACATCACAGGAGAGAAAAGCATAAAAGCACAGACAGTGGTGAGAGATACATGGTGAGTAAATGAAAAGGGTAAGATGAAGACAGATTAATGGAGAGAGAGAAAGAGACAGACACAAACACACAAAGAATGATTTTGAAAGATAGCACTCCGATTCATTTCAGCAATCAATATCATCATAATGATTGGAGAAAATGTACACACACACACACACACACACACACACACACACACACACACACACACACAAAGACATCCTGACCTGAGCTTATATTATATAAATTCAGTGCAAGAATGAGTGGACTGTACTGTTGATTGTCGTCATTACAAGGAACTGCCAGGAGTCACTGATGACAAGTGAGTTCTGTATGCTAAAAATAGTAAAAAGTGCAATCAGCTCCATTTATCAGGGCATAGATTCATCTTATGCTATCAGATCACAAAGCATGATGGAAAAATGCAGTTGAGAGCTCGACATGGAGTAATCCTGAAGCAGGAACATCAGGAAGCTTGGTCAGATTTCCAGGAACCAGGGCTGGTAGTGTTGCGCAAGAGGACTTTTTTGTGAATGGAAACTATTCAGTCTGAGCTTTCTGGTTCCCTTACTCATAATTTTTCACAAAACCTAATTACACTAATTGTGTGTGGGTTTGTTTTTTTCTTTTTTTTAAGAGAGATAGTATGACACGGTCAGCAAAACAGAACATTTTCACACACAACACTTCTGTTTCTACAAGAGGGCGTTTTGTCCATATATCCACTGACACACTGCTTACAGCAAAAATAGATACAAAGTATGAAACTGTGCTATGTTCTACATCATACTCAGTCTTTTTATTTACCTTGTTGCTGTGTTTTCATCGTCTTCATCATCACTTCTATTATGTTTTCATTATTGTGCTGATGCCTGCAGTTCAGCAGCTCAAAAGAATCACGACCCTTGATAGAGACACATCAGAAGTTTCATTTATCAACCGTTAATTAACAAAGTAATCAAATCACCAAATGCCATTTCATGCTAACCAGAGCTTCATAATCAAGTACACATTGACAGCTTGAGAGTGAGATGGACTTGACTTCTTCAATCATCCTGCGTCATAAAACTGACATACCCATGTCATAAGCATTATGTAGGAGGCATCCAGGGTGGACAACTATATTTTCATCTCAAAGACAAAAAGACATCAGTATAAGGTCTTGTTTTTGGCACCCACATCAGTTTTGTGGTTCCCACTCTAAGTCAAATGTCAAGTTGCCTGACTTTCACTGACTCAAAAGCTGAATTGCCATGACCTATTATATTATGAACAGAGAAACAGGCTGCCGTTGTGCTGAGCAGACAAAAGCTAGTCCATGAATTTTAAACCCATCAATTTGCAAACTTTATTTAATAGTTCACAGATGGTTTTGGTCCAAAACTTAAAGTTGTCACTGTTGAAACATAGTGAAATTACACAATAAAGAAAAATACTGTGAAAAATGTTCTTCTTCTTTTGGTTGCTCCCGTTAGGGGTCGCCACAGCAGATCTGTTCCACATATTTGATTTGGCATAGGTTTTACACCAGATGCCCTTCCTGATGCAACCCTCTCCAATCTATCCAGGCTTAGGACCGTACACTGGCTTGTGCAACCCCAGTGGCTGGGTATTTTACTAAATCCACGGGGGAAACCAGAGCACGCAAAGGAAACCCATACAGACACGGGGAGAACATGCAAACTCTGCACAAAAAGGCCCCCGTCCGCTGTGAGGCTCGAACACAGAACCTTCTTGCTGTGAGGCAACAGTGCTAACCACTACACTACTGTGCCACCCCTCTGTGGAAAATATTACATTTTGATAAATAGTAACTAATATATAGATTTAGGCACTGCCTAAAAGCGGCACTCCCATCTGTTTCTGGGTTGTAGAATTTTCTTATATCATAGCCAGTCTCTTTCGCTTTATTTCTTTACTGTTATATTGACTTTTATCCAAAAAGTAGAATGAAGAAGAATGAGTCGGATTTTTTATAGAGAATCACCAAAAAATTACAAATAAAAATTTTCCCGCCATGATTGGGTTGCTTGTGATGGCAGGCACATGAGTACATGACATACAGCGACGTCAGGTGACAACAGTGACATTTTACACACCACTATACTGCCCCGACCACTACTCTACTTCACACTTCACTACTCACTTCACTGGCAGGCATGCATCCACAGGACTGAAACCATCAGAAAACAACTCGATGGGTTTCTTTATATATCCACACTCTATGCCTATGGGGCGCCGCTAAAAATTTCTACAAAAAGAATCCTGATTTTCCATGACTAGGCCCAAAAAGTGATCTTCCATCTTCCATGACTTTCCATGTCTGGAATAGTCTTTTTAAATTCCATGATATTCCAGAAATTCCATGGTCTGTGGGAAACCTGAACCAAACACAACAGCACCAACAATGATTGCGAGAAAAATACAGAAGCTGGGGCCGATTTATTTCTGGCGCAGGCTGTAGATTCATACAGGTGATTATACAAATTAGATTTGATCTCCATTTGGGTTATTTTTCAACTTGCTATATTAACACACATTAGCAGCAGTGATTGAGAAATACAGTCTCGGGTATACTCAACATGAATGAGGTGAATGTTTGACTCTGACATTTTCTCCCAAAAAATGCTTTTGGAGGAGAAAGTAAAAGTAGAATAGCAGGCTAAGTAAACTAAGTACCCATCAAAGTACAAATTACACAAAAGACCAGATAACAGGACCATCATTTTTTTTTAACAAAATACCATGTTTGGTATTCAGAGATGCAGAGCATGTGGGAAGGAGAATGTTGAGGATGGCACTGCCAGGCACACGAAAATGAGGAAGGCCAAAGAGGAGATACATGGATGTGGTGAGAGAGGACATGAAAGTGGCAGGTGTGGTAGAGAAGGATGCGGAAGACAGGGAGCAATGGAGATGAAAGATCCGCTATGGCGACCCCTAATCGGGAGCAGTCAAAAGAAGAAGAAGAAGAAGAAGAAGATGTTTGGTATTCAGATGAAACTCTTGAACTTGCATGAAGTCAGTTGGGCATTATAGACTCGAAACACTTAAAAAGTTAGAAATCACTCATGCGGCTGCTTATCTGCCTTTGTCTATGTTTAATACTTTGCCTCACATCTTATGCCATCAACTATATATGTTAGATCACAGGATACTTTTTGCTAACTGGACTTTAATTGAAATAATTTTTACAGTTTTGCACATTACATACTTTATAAAAAGTTGTTACGACAGATGTTACAACTGCTCTCATCCAATGTCACATGACTTGTACATAGTGTGTCATAAAGGTTATGAAGGCTGTCATTATGTAACTGATCAGCTTATAAAGGATGTATGACATTTGATGTTGAAATCTATGATTTTTGTGATGTGACATGACAAAGTGCCACATTGTCATGTGTTATAACAGTCGTTTTAGTATAGTGTGATAGCATCTGTCATAAAAGGTAAATATTGCCCTTTGTTTTATCCATCTTGTGATAATGAAAATGCCACTCATTTGCCAAATGACTCATATCCAATGCAAGATACTGTAAAACATTCACAGCTGTTCTGCAGATAACGAGAGCGGAAATCTATTGAAATCTCTCAGTGTTGCACTTTTCCCCTAATGCATGCTCCATGTTATCATTTCGGCACTTTTCCCCTGCCTTTTCTATATGTAGAGCTGTGCTATATCCAGCACTGCTGCATCTGCTCGTTGAGGCCATTAACGCCGTTGCTTATGTAAATTGCTCGTTAACCGCAATCACTGGCGGCCGGTGCAAAACGCAGAGCTTGATCGTCGCTTCTTTTGATTACTGCTAAGTGTGTATTTGCATGCTCGTGCATATTCATATGTTTGGCATGTTCAGCTTGTAAAAGAAAAAAAAAGAAAAGAAAAAAACTCATTACAATTCATTGCCATTTGGCTCTTTGTTCTCGGAGGTTGACAAAAGTCGTTATTAGTGTGCCGTTACGGGTGTTCGCACTTCCATTAGGATTATGATGAACTGCAGGGCAAAGCATTGCTTAAGAAGCATTAGCTACATTTCAGTGGGTGAAAATTATTCTAAGTAAAATAACATTACTGAAACTTGATGTGCCAGTTAAAATGGCTACTCTCTCTCTCTCGCTCTCTCTCTCTCTCACACTTACACATACACACTTTTACGATAGAATTGAACCAAACATTTTTAATCACCATCATTCCAGAAGATTCCTTTCCATATATCACCTTAGATATTAACCAGGGGATGTAAATAACTGACTACATTCGTATGTAAAGCATTATTAAAAGCATATCCGTATGTAAAGCATCATCGAATCCGAATCAGTTTCTGAGATTCCAGAGTGAGGACAACTACTGACCACTGTTAATTCACAATGCAGAGAAGGAAGATCAGTACAGCAGCCATCTATCTACAGACTATCTACAGACCAGTAACCTACTGGACACTTTAATAGGAACACCTGAAACTCTGTGTATTCTTTGTTTGCAATCACGTGACTTTTTGCCTCCTGGTTCACTTCCGGTTTCCAAGTGAATTAAAGATGGCGTCCAATCAAAGATGGCGTCCAAGACAAGTACACGTCCGTCATCATCTTGTGGAAAACATTCTGACTATGTTAATGGACTAGAACCAAACACAAAATCGAGATCTCTTCTTCTTCAGTGTTCTGCCTGATGGCAGGTCTGGCTCTGACGTCCATCAGAGTTTCCACGGAACATTACAGTCCTGGTTTCCTGTTGCCTTCGACTAGAAAATCAAGATATCAAGAAAAAATATATTTATGCAGTGGACTGGACCCCTACTGCTTCAAAAAGACAGACTTTTCAAGTGATTTCAACAACTTTCCAAACATACAGGTTCCGGACATTTAACAGTTCTGCCACAAAATTGAGTCGGATATGTGCTGAAAGTTGACGAGGCATGTAGCACTGAGTTGGCTATAAGCCATGTATGACGAGATTGAGTGGAATAACTGTTTTATTTTATCCACATTCACTAGATTTTGAGAAGCAACATTTTTATTTTTTGCAAACTTGATAAATAAAAAACTTTATACAGAATGTCTGACAAAATCATTTCCGCTTAGAATGTAAACAAACTGGTGAAATGACAGTAGCAATTTGTGAAAAAATGCTATAATAGTAATTTTTTGAAAATAAAAAAGATACGTTCTTACCATCAAATACTTTTATTCCATATTTTGCTGGGGGGGGGTTGTAATTTTTTTTGGGGGGGTCTTCTTCTTTTTCTTCTTCTTTCAGTGTTTTTTGGTAGTTGACAATCCAACTTAAAGGTGCATTGCAGCACCGACTGGGCTGGAGTGTAGAACAGGAGAGATTAAAAAAAAAGATATTCTTTTAGCTATTTCTGTTTCTTTTAAATACTTGATAACAATTATTGGGGTTTTGTTTTCGAGTAGAGTTTTTATTTCGTCCTTGGTTGGTTCAGCAATACGCTCTGCCATTTTGTTTTTCTCTACTCACGGTATATGAGCTGATAGCCTAGTAGTAGAGTAGCCAATCAGAGGGCGCGATTGTTCATATCCAGTGAATGTGGATAGAATAATTCCAATTATGTGGTAGTCCAAAATCATTTTATACAAAGAATCAAATGAAAGCTTTCAAAAGTCTTGAAGCCTATAACTTTTTCATTTGTGGCTGGGCTCATGACGTTGGAATAAGACTTCTAAATGATAATGATCATCTTATTTTTGTGAGGGTAAGTAATGTAAGCTGAAGTGTAGTATGCAATTCAAGTCAGAGCTGCTGTAGGCATTTCTGCAATGATAACACATTTTATTTCATGACATTTCAAATGTATAACTGATTTCATTTCAAATAGTTTCATGAACAGTGACTAGTTATTGCTAGATCTGTAGCTGATACTCGTGGCTGCTTTTGAAGATCAAGAAAGACACTGGCTGCTTCAGAATGTCATCGTTTCAGATCACGCTTCGCCGTCCTGTCCTTTCTCTTCAAAGCATTTTCAGACACAGGTTTTATCTTTTCATGGCCTAATTTTAGTGTAGGGCCCCAGTCCATGCCTTCTTCATCATACAAATTGCTTGGACAGCCTGAAAAAATATGTAAACAATTGAGTTTCAATTGAGGCTGATATATAAAATAGTTTCATCTTTCATCAACGGTTTGTTTTACGACATCCAAAATGTAAGAAAATTAATTTAACATTAGACGTTTTGAGTTTAGATCCATAAAGTTGATGTCTGTACCTTTAACAAAATGATCGCTGCAAACACAAGCATATGGACTCTCGATTCCTTTCAAACACAGTGAAAGGTTCGCGAGCTGTTTTTCATGGCATCTTTTTGAGATATTTTTCATTCTTTCACCCTTGTGCACAACTTCTTTTGGTATCCTAGAATACCATTTGTCTTTTTCTTGATTTGATCAGCTTGAACATCCAAATACAGAACAACAATCTGGCATATTTGGAGGCAAAACACAAGAAACTACTGCAAAGTGACTGTAAGTAAATACGATGCCTGCCCATCAGCTGGAAATCTGAATACATAATGAGGCAGATCAGTACCTGAAGTGACGTCTATTGCAAACAAAGAATACATGGCACAAATTGCATAAAATTATGCAGATACAGGTCAAGATGATCAAAAACTAACATCAGAATGAAGAATATTCTCAGTGACTTTGACCATGGTATGGTTAGTTTTTGTCTCTAAAGTTTACATAGAATGGTTTAAACATTCAGTGAGCATTAGTTCTGCAGGTGGAAATGCCTTGTTGATGAGACAGGGTCAGAGAATCACCACTCTTTACAATCGTGATGAGCAGACAAGCATCTCAGTTGGGGGAATCTTGAGGCAGATGGGCTACAACAGCAGAAAACCATATCGAGTTCCACTCCTTTCAGCCAAGAAGAGGAATCTAATGCAGTGGGTACAGGCTCGCCAAAACTGGACGGCTGAAAACTGGAGAAAGACCAGGAGATGTTTTCCTTTTCTGACAGAAGTGGAGCCCCATTTTACTGCTGCCACATGATTGGTTGACTGGATAAATGCATGAATGTCCAGGTGTGGACAGTAAATGGTCATCTTATAGTCTATATAAGAAAACAGTAAATATAAAATTAGCAGCTATACTTTGTGTCAATGTGTCTGACATATTGAATGTTAATAAACATCTATGGAGACCATCAGGAGACTGTCACCACTCATAAAACCTATAAGTTGCGACTCAGAGTCAGCAACTTCATTTTAAGGTAAATATCAATATTTATGTAAGGGAAGTTACTTCTGTTTGGAGATGGGTTATGCAAGTTGATATTCTGGGCTTCCTAATCAGATAATTAAAATTACCTGCCTGTAGTTCATTCCTATAAGGGTGAAAAAAAATACAAGGACTAGAAAATGTGAATTTTGAAGCAGGTCACATTTTTTCTTTGCTGTCAACTGCAATGCGATAAAAAAGCAAGAGATAATTTTAAACCAATGACTAATACATATATGTTATTTACCAGCTGGGAGGTCCATATCGTAAAATACCGTGACCGAGGTCTTGAAAGTACTGAGCGAGGCCCTCTGGGCCGAGGTCAGTATTCAAGGCCGAGGTCATGGTATTTCACCATACGGACCGACCTTAAGCTGGTAAATAATATATTTATTTTTTTCTTTACCAAATTCTAACAGAAAATGAGAGCGCCCAAAAGGGAAAACCAAGCCGAGCTGCCATTTTGAATCCTCATTCATGGCTGTAAGGCAAATGGCTTCCTCCTCGGTATACAAGTGCACTTCCATGGCAAGAAAAAAGCTACATTTTGCCGCCTATGTAGTCCCCTATTTATACAAAATTGAGTCATTCAGGATTCAGCCATGTTTTTGCTCAGCATTAGCAAGTTAGAGGTTTTTAGCTTTCTCCTGAAATGTTTTCTTTTATTTCTTCTTCCTCAGGGTAGTAAAACTCGCTTTCCCTATGAAGACTGTCGTTATCGTTATCCATGCTGTAAGATTAATGCTATTCTCCTGAGAAATGCTGGCAAAAATTTATAAGATTATTGATAATCTTATAAATAAATCTTATTAAAAAAAGATAAATGTTGACAAAAAAATTATACTGTGTTTGTTGTTGTGAACGAGCGAGTTGTCAGAGGTCCATAACTGGGGTCCGTATCGTAGGATACGGACCTGCTCGCCAGCCAATCAGAGCACAGGATTTGATGGAAACCACACCGCGAAAAAAATTACTTATTAACTGAGCATGAGGTTTTTATGGAAAAATATCAGACTGAGGTCTTGACAGTACAGTTCAGTCAGTACAAAAAGATCAAGGTCTAATATTTTCCCGTAAAAACTGAGCAAGCAAGGTTAATAAGGAGTTTATTATATGGCTTTTTTATTTCTAAGATTAAAATAGACAGTCATTATAATGAGGCATGATGCTGCTTTCAGTCACGTCATATCTAACATGGTTGAGTCACGCATGCAGAATAAACAGCTAGCAGTTTCAAAACTGAATTTCTGTTAGCAGTTAGCAGTTTCTGAAAGCTCTTCATTGCTCATTTCTTGAATAACTCAGTGACTCTTGTTTGTCTTTTGTGTTTCGGCCATTTTTGATTCCGTTTTGATTTCCAGTTAATCTTTTTTTGTCATTTTGTTTTTGTTTGTTTTTTGCAACACTGAAAGCTGACGCCTTGGAAAGAAAGTCCGTAATCGCCCATGGGCATTACGGGAAAATACTGCCCGCCAAGGAACCAATCAGAGCGCACGATTTTACCGGAAGTAGCTTGTGCCATATAATACATAGAGGATATTACATGGTTACATGAAGATATGAAGTTTATCTTCAAGTGGTGAATATATTCACGAGTGAGCAAAGCGAACAAAAAGTACCCAAATTTTTCAAAATAATTCATCGATTTCCTCATGAGTGACATATAGAGATTTATGTCATGCTTTTGGTTCTCCATGTCCCAGATGTAGTTTGTATGAAAAATATGAGTGGTGTATTTCCCAGTAAAACACTCACGTTCATATAAATGATATAAGAATAAGATGGCAAGCATTTGAATTGAAAAGCAGTATACTGCTACATGAATAATCCTAGCATTAATCATTGAAAAAAGTCCTGCAAATTTGGTTTAATATAACAAAATGGCTTAAACTCTCATTATTCACAGCTTATAAAATAGCACTTGATCCAGCACATCCCATAGTTTTGCTTGATTCCTTAGAAGTATAACAGCAAACCAGTGTTTCTCAATTTGACTCTTTATATTTAACTGTTTTTTTTTCACAAAATGTAAATATAAAAATTAAAAATAAAATACAGTTCAAGGAAATAAAATCTACGTGGAGCGGTCAGGACTGAAAATAGTATAGCTGGGTGTGTCTGGGTCAGCTCAGTGAGATCTCTTTTCATAGGAGTAAAACTGTTACACTTCTGTTCAAGCCAGGCTGATCTCAGATCAGTAGCATATTTTCTTCTGAAACCTTTTACACAAACACACACACAGACTTTTTCAGACTGTGAGACACAGTTAAAAGTGGAACAGATGGTCTTGTTCTCTGTCGCGTGCGCGCACGCATGCACACACACACACACACACACACACACACACACACACACACAGAGCTTTAAGGAAAACCATTTGTCTAAACTGTGCTTGTCACGCTCTGAATCCAAATGGAAGTGTTATGCATTTTAGCTGAGAACGCAAGCAGAATCTTAATGAAAATATCTGATATCTCTCTGTTTCTCTCTCTGACAAGCTTTCTTATTCCAAGGAGCCATTGTTCACCTCTTTCTCGGCCTGCCTTCATCCACTTCTGTTACCTGCAATACAGAGAAATGCGTCTTGGTGAACTGTATTACAATACCACCAGTGGCATTCTTTTATCAAATACTTACACTGATTCATACAGCACATATTCAGCATTAAGTAAGTTATTTGGTAATGTCGGTCAGGTCTCTGAAGGAGGCATGGCTCTGTGTCCATCAGTAAATTTGCCCTGCAGAGACGGAAACATTTGTAGCTGTGTCGAACTTCAAAATCAGCAGGGTACTAGTGGCACGTCAGATTTTAGTGGTGTATTTTAATGTCTTCCACTTTTTAATACTGCAGTATGTTGCTTGATATGAAATATTTGAATGCACCTTCATAATCCTGATGGAAACACTTAGAGTTAATTGTGCTTCCTGTAGTCATGTGCTTTTTCTCTATATATTTCAAATATGTCTGAATCTAAAATAACAAAATCCTTATGTGGCCAAATCACCAGGGTAAAATACATCCAGGTACTGTTTTATTCCCTTATCTAAGAAGAGAGCATCACCTTTTTATTATCCTGTCTAGTCTATATCATACACGGAATCTAATATTTTTCCTCTAGACACAGACAGAGAATGAAAGACACAATGAAAAAGAAGAGCAGCTGGAGAATCAGATTTAGACTAGACCTTTTTTTAAAATCTAATTTCAAAGAAGTTTATATCTTGCAGTCTTGGAAGATTATGCTGTAATACAACATGACTAATTATTATACATACAGGATACTTTTTTGATGGAATAAAAACATGTTCTATTCCCTTCTAGTGGGTTTCATTCATTTGGTTTGATAGCATGCAATATTGTTAGCATATCGCTTATCCTATGTGTATTACATCACTCTACCCAATGGAGAATGAGTGTTGAATATGGTTGTCAAGACAACATGATGTCACACGTTGGAGACGTAAAACTTCCATGCTAGCAAGTTACTGTGAGAATTTGTAAACAAACATGGCCACCAGGTTTGCATCATTAAATATGGAAGATTTTGAGAGAATATTGACAGAGAAAGACACGTTGAACACCCGAAGAAGAACACTCGCCTTCGACTCGTTCAATATCATGCTAGCTGAATGGAATATATCTGATATACCACTCAACGCCAGCCAATATTATATAAATATGCAGAGAAATTCAATTAAAATATCACCATTTCCAACAGGGAAATTTATATATTTATTTATATAAAAAGCTTCCTTTTTTTAAAATAAATGAGTTACAGAAGGCAAAAGGAGGTGGTGTGTGTGCTGAATGTTTTGGATGAGCAAAATTCATTGAAGGTTGCAGTGCAAATCACATCATGCAGATGCTCCACGTCAATGGATTAAAACATCTAATGTGTTAATGTGGTGAAATTTTCTATGAGATGTTTATTTAGAATTTATGGAAGGAGCCTCCAGTGTCAGGGTTTTGTAACTGTCATAACTAAAGCTGTAACTTTAAGTCTTCGGACATGAGAATGTCTTCCAGACAGACAGGTTTACACTTTGAGGTTTCTCTGCAACATCAAAAGTTGTGGGTTGTTTTTTTTTTTCCTGTAATTTCAATACAGTGATACAAGAGAGGTTTTTTGAGGGAATAAATGTTTGTATTTACAAAAAAAAGTGATAATGTTATACAACCCCAATTCCAAAAAAGTTGGGACACTGTGTAAACTGTAAATAAAAACAAAAATGTGATAATTTGCAAATTGTGGAAACCCTATATTTCTTTGAAAATAGTACAAAGACAGCAGATCACATGTTGAAACTGAGAAATTTTATTGTTTTTTGAAAAATATGTGCTCATTTTGAATTTGATGTCAGGAACACGTTTCAAAAAGTTGGGACAGGGGCATGTCTACCACTGTGTTGCATCACCTCTACTTTTAACAACACTCTGTAAACATTTGGGAACTGAGGAGAGCAATTGCTGTCATTTTGAAAGAGAAATGTTGTCCCATTTTTGCACAATACACAATTTCAGTTGCTCAATAGTTCGGGCCTCCTTTGTCATATTTTGAGCTTCATAATGCACCAAATGTTTTAAGTGGGAGACAGGTCTGGATTGCAGGCAGGCCAGTTTAGCACCCGGACTCTTTTACTACAGAACCATGCAGTTTTAATATGTGCAGAAAGCAGTTTGGCATTGTCTTGCTGAAAGAAGGAAGGCCTTCCCTGAAAAATATTTTGTCTGGATGGCAGCATGTTGCTCTGAAACGTGTATATATCATTCAGCATTCATGATGCCTTCCAAGATGTGCAAGCTACCCAATGTCATGTACATTAATGCACCCTCATACCATCACAGACGCTGGCTTTTGAACTGTGCACTGATAACAAGCCAGATGGTCCCTCTCCTTTTTAGCCTGGAGGACGTGATGTCCAAGATTTCTAAAAAGAATTTCAGATTTCAATTCGTCAGACCTTGGGACAGTTTTCCACTTCACCTCATCTCATCATCTCTAGCCGCTTTATCCTTCTACAGGGTCGCAGGCAAGCTGGAGCCTATCCCAGCTGACTACGGGCGAAAGGCGGGGTACACCCTGGACAAGTCGCCAGGTCATCACAGGGCTGACACATAGACACAGACAACCATTCACACTCACATTCACACCTACGGTCAATTTAGAGTCACCAGTTAACCTAACCTGCATGTCTTTGGACTGTGAGGGAAACCGGAGCACCCGGAGGAAACCCATGCGGACATGGGGAAAACATGCAAACTCCACACAGAAAGGCCCTCGCCGGCCCCGGGGCTCGAACCCAGGACCTTCTTGCTGTGAGGCGACAGCGCTAACCACTACACCACCGTACCACCCCACTTCACCTCAGTCCATCGTAAAAGAGCTCGGGCCCAGAGAAGGTAGTTGTGTTTCTGGATATTGTTTATATCTAGTTTTAACTTGCATTTGTGGATGCAGAAATGAACTGTTTTCACAGATGATGGTTTTCTGAAGTGTTCCTGAGCCCATCCAGTGATTTCCACTACAGACATGTGTCTGCTTTTAATGCAGTGTCGCCTGAGGGCCTGAAGATCACAGGCATCCAATGTTAGTTTTCAGCCTTGTCTCTTGCATACAGAGATTTCTCCAGATTCTCTGAATCTTTTAATGATATTGTGTATCATAGATGATGTGATCCCCAAATTCTTTGCAATTTTACATTGAGGAACGTTATTCTTAAATTGTTGTACTGTTTGCCCAAGCAGTCTTTTACAGAGCGGTGAACCCCTCCCCATCTTTACTTCGGAGAGACTCAGCCTCTCTGGGATGCTCTTTTTATACCCAATCATTTTACTGACCTGTTGCCAATTAACCAAATTACTTTTTTTTAGCATAACACAACTTTTTCAGTCTTTTGTTGTCCCTGTCCCAAGTTTTCTGAAACGTGTTGCTGACATCAAATTCAAAATAACCATATATTTTTCAAAAAACAATAAAAATTTTCAGTTTCAACATTTTATATGTTGTCTTTGTACTATTTTCAATGCAATATAGGGTTTCCATGATTTGCAAATTATCGCATTCTGATTTTACTGGTGTTTTACAGAGTGTCCCAACTTTTTTGAAATCGGGGTTGTATGTTACATAACATTTAAGTGCAACTATAAAAGCATAAAATGTACATCACTGACAAACTGCTGTGGTATAAGAGGAATAAAACACTTTGGGACCTGTTGTTATTGGAATGGCGGCACGGTGGTGTAGTGGTTAGCGCTGTCGCCTCACAGCAAGAAGGTCCTGGGTTTGAGCCCAATAGCCGATGGGGGCCTTTCTGTGTGGAGTTTGCATGTTCTCCCTGTGTCTGTGTGGGTTTCCTTTGGGTGCTCTGGTTTCCTCCAAAGACATGCAGGTTAGGCTCATTGGTGGCTCTAAATTGACCGTAGGTGAGAATGTGAGTGTGAATGGTTGTTTGTCTTTGTGTCAGCCCTGCAATGACCAGGCGACTTGTCCAGGGTGTACCCCGCCTCTTGCCCATAGTCAGCTGGGATAGGCTCCAGCTTACTCCTGACCCTGCACAGGATAAGCAGCTAGAGATAATGGATGGATGATATTGGAACATAATGGTTCTCCATTGTTGATTCTTTTCCTATAACAGCATGTCCTCAAGTGTTTTATTCCTATAATAATAATAATCGTTCATCTTGAAAAAAATACGATGAATTTACAACAAAATCATGGAAATACAGTGGTGCTTGAAAGTTTGTGAACCCTTTAGAATTTTCTATATTTCTAAATAAATATGACCGAAAACATCATCAGATTTTCACACAAGTCCTAAAAGTAGATAAAGAGAACCCAGTTAAACAAATGAGACAAAAATATTATACATGGTCATTTATTTATTGAGGAAAATGATCCAATATTACATATCAATCACTTATACAGGAAGGGACAGAGCAGGCTATACTTCCTTAGGAGGCTGCGGTCCTTTAACATCTGCAGGAAACTCCTGTGGATGTTCTATCAGTCTGTGGTCACCAGTGTCCTGTTTTACATTGTGGTGTGCTGGGGGGGGCAGCACATCCAAGAAGGACACATCCAGGCTGGACAAACTGATCAGGCGGGCCGGCTCTGTGGTCGGCATGAAGCTGGACTCTCTGGTGATGGTGGCAGAGAAGAAGTCTATGGACAAACTATTGAACATCATGGACGATGCCAGTCACCCTCTGTACACCGTCATCAGCAACCAGAGGAGCCTGTTCAGTGACAGAAGGCTCCTTCCCAAGTGCAGGAAGAACAGACTCAAAAACTCCTTAACAGGAGGACAGAGGATGGGAAGGAGCAGTAGCTTAGCCTAGCCTAACAATAAGCAATACCGGACAATGTGCAATATTATGTGCAGTATAAAGTGCAATATCTTTCCTGCTTCCCCCCCCACACACACACACACACTTACCCTAACCTTCCCCCCCCTTCCCTATATCAGGGAGGCAAAGGCGGATGCCGCCTTTTTCACGGCTGAATCACGCAGATCCGATTTTTTTTTAGGGGAGGGTGTTGGAGTGTCTTTATAATTTCAAAGTAAATTCTGTATTAAAATTACTAAATAAGCAAATGCCGTTACGGTCCATGAAACATAGGAAGTATAAGTATGAGAAGAAAACAGTAAATCAGAAAGCTGCGCACGTTTGCGTGAAAGCTGCGCAAAAGTGTGCAGCTTTCTGATTTACTGTTTTCTTCTCATACTTATACTTCCTATGTTTCATGGACTGTAACGGCATTTGCTTATATACAGAATTTACTTTGATGAAATTATAATCAGACACTCCAACACCCCCCCTAAAAAAAATTTGATCTGCGCGATTCAGCCATGAAAAAGGCGGCATCCGCCAAAAGGCGCGCCGTTTGCATCCCTGCCATATCTTATTCTTTTATATTTGTATATGTAAATACTTAATTTATTTTAATTTATCTAGAAGTTTTTCTCTATTTCTTTTCTCTATTTATCTATAATGATGCTGCTGGAATCTTAATTTCCCTGAGCGAACCCTCCCAAAGGGATCAATAAATTTTAATCTAATCTAATCTAATCTAATCTGTGAGTGGCAAAAGTATGTGAACCTTTGCTTTCAGTATCTGCTGTGACCCCATTGTGCAGCAATAACTGCAACTAAATGTTTCTGGTAACTGTTGATCAGTCCTGCACACCGGCTTGGAGGAATTTTAGCTCATTCCTCTGTACAGAACAGCTTCAACTCTGGGATGTTGGTGGGTTTCCTCACAAGAAGTGCTCGCTTCAGGTCCTTCCACAACATTTCAATTGGATTAAGGTCAGGACTTTGACTTGGCCATTCCAAAACATTAACTTTATTCTTCTTTAACCATTCTTTGGTAGAATGACTTGTGTGCTTAAGGTCTCTGCCTTGCTACATGACCCACCTTTGCTTGAGATTCAGTTCATGGACAGATGTCCTGACATTTTCCTTTAGAATTCACTGGTATAATTCAGAATTCATTGTTTCATCAATGATGGCAAGCCGTCCTGGCCCAGATGCAGCAAAACAGGCCCAAACCATGATACCACCACCACCATGTTTCACAGATGGGATAAGGTGCTTATGCTGGAATGCAGCGTTTTCCTTTCTCCAAACATAACACACATCACACACACACACACATTATCTCTAGCCGCTTTATCCTTCTACAGGGTCGCAGGCAAGCTGGAGCCTATCCCAGCTGACTACGGGCGAAAGGCGGGGTACACCCTGGACAAGTCGCCAGGTCATCACAGGGCTGACACATAGACACAGACAACCATTCACACTCACATTCACACCTACGGTCAATTTAGAGTCACCAGTTAACCTAACCTGCATGTCTTTGGACTGTGGGGGAAACCGGAGCACCCGGAGGAAACCCACGCGGACACGGGGAGAACATGCAAACTCCGCACAGAAAGGCCCTCGCCGGCCCCGGGGCTCGAACCCAGGACCTTCTTGCTGTGAGGCGACAGCGCTAACCACTACACCACCGTGCCGCCCCCCAAACATAACACTTCTCATTTAAATCAAAACGTTATATTTTGGTCTCATCCGTCTACAAAACATTTTTCCAGTAGCCTTCTGGCTTGTCCACGTGATCTTTAGCAAACTGCAGACGAGCAGCAATGTTCGTTTTGGAAAGCAGTGTCTTTCTCCTTGCAACCCTGCCATTCATACCATTGTTGTTCAGTGTTCTCCTGATGAACATTAACATTAGCCAATGTGAGGACTCATGAACATTAACATTAGCCAATGTGAGAGAGGCCTTCAGTTGCTTAGAAGTTACCCTGGGGTCCTTTGTGACCTCGCCGACTATTACACACCTTGCTCTTGGAGTGATCTTTGTTGGTTGACCACTTCTGAGGAGGGGAACAATGGTCTTGAATTTCCTCCATTTGTACACAATCTTTCTGACTGTGGATTGGTGGAGTCCAAACTCTTTAGAGATAGTTTTGTAACCTTTTCCAGCCTGATGAGCATCAACAATGCTTTTTCTGAGGTCCTCAGAAATCTCCTTTGTTCGTGCCATGATACACTTCCACAAACATGTGTTGTGAAGATCAGACTTTGATAGATCACTGTTCTTTAAATAAAGCAGGGTGCCCACTCACACCTGATTGTCATCCCATTGATTGAAAACACCTGACTCTAATTTCACCTTCAAATTAACTGCTAATCCTAAAGGTTCACATACTTTTGCCACTCACAGATATGTAATATTGGATCATTTTCCTCAATAAATAAATGACCAAGTATAATATTTTTGTCTCATTTGTTTAACTGGGTTCTCTTTATCTACTTTTAGGACTTGTGTGAAAATCTGATGATGTTTTAGGTCCTATTTATGCAGAAATCTTGAAAATTCTAAAGGGTTCACAAACTTTCAAGCACCACTGTACATATCCAAAAAAAATAGATAATAGACGTTTGACTATGTCTGGTTGTTTAGAAGGAGACATGCTCTGGAGATAAAAGACTTCTTATGTCTTTCAGTTCCTGATAATGGTATTGCGAGACAACTTTTGTTCCTAGCTGCATACTTGTGGGCCTCCATTCTTGGAAGGAACATGTGATTTGGATGGTTAGGATTCTTCATAATTCTTTCAATCTCACGTAGTCACCTTGTCTCTTCATTCCTCCAGACTTGCAAGACTTGTCTTCAGGATGCCAATTATGGCCATACAGCGATCCTGCACTTGTATTTCCTCTGCGAGGTATTTCAGGATGCCGCTCCAGCCCGGCAATGCATACTCTAGCACTGGACGAATCTTAGTGCAATAAACAGTGATCCCCACATCCTTAGGTAGATTAGCCTTCCTGCATTTGCGTAGGGAGTGTAACCTTCTGTTAGCTTTCTTAATTATTTCATTAACATGGTGGTTCCAGCGCAGATCCTACTGTTGCCAAGCACCTAAGAGTTTAACCATCGAGACCCTCTCAATGGCAGCACTTTCTACGTACAGATTGTCAGGCTGGGTGGACACCTGGTTGAAGAATATCCACGTCTTTTGTTTTCTTACGCTTGAGAACCATTTGATTGGAACTTGACCACTCATACATATTATCAAGTACCACCTGCACTGTGGACTCAGAGACCTTCGACGTACTTGCATACAAAGTGCAATTGTCAGCATGCTTACACATAGCAATACACTTGCGCATATTCTTTGATATTGCATCATCGATGTCATTAAAGCAGATATGCAGAACCTTTATTTTTAAATAAATTTCTGAGTGGATAGTATCTCCATCCTTGACTCTTGTATGCTGCATAAATGGGAATAAAAATATATATATTTTTTGAGAGTTAAAATCGACCACAAAGTTGGCATTTGAGCTGCCCTGCTGAGCCAGCCAGCCCTGAGTGCATGACGTCACAGCGGTAACCGGTTTTAAGGCTGAGGCCTTTTACAGCTATAGACCAAAGTCATATAAACAAAAATTTATGGTGAAAGTAAGAAATACCGTTTCCGACTTGCTCAACTAAGACTGATTTGACTTCATTGATTGTGAGTTGACTCTCATTAAAACAGGATATGTGTTATAACTTATGCAACATACATGTACATGCATGCATTTTCACTGATAAAACATAAAAGGCTAATTAAATAATCAGATGAACTGAGACAATCACATTCTGAAGTAAATTAAATAATCTTGTACTGGTAACTTAAACACACAATACAAGTTACATGTATTAATCTAAATGCAGGTAAACAACGTGGTTTTGTTGTTCTATAGCCAAATGAGAGTTGCATCTTACCCATCTGTGTTCTCGTTTCTTGAAGGCCGATTGCTTTGAAACAATCTGACTTTCAGTTGTTCGTTCAGTTCTCCAGTCATTCGCTTCTTCCACGTAAGGGCGAGATGGCAGCAATATCCAGTTTAGAAATAAGATGGCTGCTCCACTCATTCTCCATTTTCTCCATACTGAGTACTCCGCTATGACTGCTTGGCTAAGGCAATTACTAAAACCCGGGATGGAACGGGATGTCACCGTTTTTAGCAACAACCGCGGGGAGGTCACTGCCCGAGCGATATGTCATGTCCCGTTCCATTAGGGGTTTTAGCAACAACCCTCGGCTCACTCCAGGAGGACTGGTGCAACTGAACTTTCCTTTTTCATCTCATCTCATTATCTCTAGCCGCTTTATCCTGTTCTACAGGGTCGCAGGCAAGCTGGAGCCTATCCCAGCTGACTACGGGCGAAAGGCGGGGTACACCCTGGACAAGTCGCCAGGTCATCACAGGGCTGACACATAGACACAGACAACCATTCACACTCGCACCTACAGTCAATTTAGAGTCACCAGTTAACCTAACCTGCATATCTTTGGACTGTGGGGGAAACCGGAGCACCCGGAGGAAACCCTGCATTCGCACTAGTGAGTCATTTATGCAAATTAGATAAAGTGACAAATCAAAGCGAGTGGTTTCATTGATTCCTCAGACCAATAGTATGGTGTGTGTGGTACATTTCCTATGTACTGCTTGACTAAAAAAAAAAAGAAGAGAAACGCATGACTGTGGTTATATCACATCATGTCATATACAACCTCATTAAATGTGCACAGAGACATTATGAAGAGATTACTGGTGTTTCTGGAGAATGCTTGTCGCTAGTACAGTTAGGTTGTGCTGCTAATCTGATAATAGGTAAAACGAAGCTTGGAATCAATTAAACATTTCATCTCATCTCATTATCTCTAGCCGCTTTATCCTGTTCTACAGGGTCGCAGGCAAGCTGGAGCCTATCCCAGCTGACTACGGGCAAAAGGCGGGGTACACCCTGGACAAGTCGCCAGGTCATCACAGGGCTGACACATAGACACAGACAACCATTCACACTCACATTCATGCCTACGGTCAATTTAGAGTCACCAGTTAACCTAACCTGCATGTCTTTGGACTGTGGGAGAAACCGGAGCACCCGGAGGAAACCCACACGGACACGGGGAGAACATGCAAACTCCGCACAGAAAGGCCCTCGCCGGCCACGGGGCTCGAACCCGGACCTTCTTGCTGTGAGGCGACAGCGCTAACCACTACACCACCGTGCTGCCAACTTTCCTTTTTAAAAAAATAAATAAATAAAATAAATACTTTCCTTTTCTTGTTTTCTTTTCCTTTAATTATTGGTACTGCACCCTCTTTCAATACAGGCTGATAGGCAATGCTCCTCAACAGATCAGAGGTCTCATACAAGTCTTCAGTAAAATGTGCAGAGCAGAGGAGAGACCACTTCATAGGCGCCCAATGTGCCCGTGAACTTCTCACAAAACGCGTCCAAATCTTTGCAGTTTGAACATTCTTGGGCCATGAATGCAACGTAAATCCACCTTCTGTCATGTTGCTGCAGCGGCCAAAAACACATCTACGTAGCATGGCGATAAATTGGCTCAAAATGGAGGATCAGAGTTGCAGTCAGCTCTGTGTTTGAGTATAGCGGAAATGGTGATGAGACCGATAGACTTCCTGCTGTGACGTTACGGACGTCAAGGTCATTCACTCAGACCGCTACCTATCTGAATCACTTTAATCGTAAAAATTACTATATTAGATTTATTGTTAATGCTTAAAACTATTCCTGTGCCATTCTTGAAGTCTCAAGGCATTTGTAAACGAAAGTGAGACCATGGCTCTGCTTATATGCTTTAATGAAAATATTGAACAACACTGGAGAGATAACAGAACCCTGTGGAACGCCAGCAGAGCGGGGCTTGGTTTTAGAGAGAACCCCAGGAAGCCTTACTTGCTGTGTTCATCTGGTTAGGAAGCTCTGAATCCATAACCATAAGGTTTTTTGATATTGAGGTGCTTCAGCTTGGTTAAAAGGAGTGAATGATTCACAAGGTCGAACATCTATGACAATATATTATTTACAGTTTGACCTTAACTGCACTAGCCATGTTCTCCTGAAGTTCCGCTACATGCTCTCTAGTGCATTTATATCCTGTTCACTCTCTATGCTCTTCCATCCTCCACCCTTCATTCTAATTCTTCTATTCTTCTCTCTTCTTACTTCCTTCCCCCCGTTGCTTTCAACATTACTGATTCCTTGCGGACCATCCTGTTTTCTAAACCCAGAGGTAAAATTTGAACAAAGTCCCTACTGAAAACTCACGCACATACACACACCTAGAAGAACCTCCCTAGCCAAAATGCAAAAAGCCCAATAAATTGTATTTTGACTGTAAAAAGGAGATGAATGATGGGAGGGAAAGTGATTCTCTGCTTTAACAAATGACATCGGGAGCAGCGAGGCTGTTGGAGGTGGGTGGATGTCCTCGCTTGCGTCCCATTCTGAGCCCATGAATCAAAATCGAGCTGCTAAAGAGCTCAGGGATAATGGAGAAAACAAGCTGCTCTTGAGTTTGATAAATTAACGCGGCACAAAGCTCAGCGCTGATCGATGCGATACAATTCGGTTGACATAATGGAATGGGTTCAGTGATATGTTCATGTCAGGAGGAAAAGGTACAGTAGAAGCTTCTGCACTGAACTACGTAACGCAACAAGATCTAAAGATCGAATTCATTAGCAAGAAAGAACCAAAAATAATGTACAAGGCTTGTGGTGGAGTCAAGTACAGTACGTGTAATAAAAGCTCTGAGTTCTGCAATGCAGGGGCAAAGACGTGGACAGAATCCATGAATAATAGTATTTTCTTTCAAAAATACGGAAAACGCTCAGACTGACACCCAGAAGGAATATTTGAAAAAAAGTGAAAGCTGTAAACCTTGAAAAAACACTCTTGGTGTCTCCACACAATTATGTGAGGTTACAGAGTTTTCTAGAAAACCAAAGAATGTTTCACCACATAAGACAAAGATAGTTGTTTCCCCTTAAATATGGTCAGAACCATAATAAAGAGGACTTTAACTAAAGTAAAAGAATTAACAAAATAATTACAACTAAAAAATAATATATCATTCTTAAATTAATAGTATTATTTATTATATGGCACGAACTACTTCCGGTAAAATGATGTGCTCTGACTGGTTCCTTGGCAGGCAGTATTTTCCTGTAATGCCTGTGGGCGATTACAGACTTCCATTCCAAGGCGTCGGCTTTCAATGTTGCAACAAACAAACAAAATCAAAACAACAAAAAAAGATGAATTGGACATCAAAATGGAATAAAAAATAGCCGAAACACAAAAGACAAACAAGAGTGACAGAGTTATTCAAGAAATGAGCAACGAAGAGCTTTCAGAAACCGCTAACCGCTAACAGAAATTCAGTTTTGAAACAGCTAACTGTTTATTCTGCATGCGTGACTCAACTACATTACAGATATGACGTGACTGAAAGCAGCGTCACACTTCATTATAATTACCATCTATTTTAATCTTAGAAATAAAAAGCCAAATAATAAACTCCTTATTAACCTCGCTTGCTCTGTCTTTCTGGGAAAATATCAGACCAAGGTCTTGACAGTATGGACTGACTTCGTGCTCAGTTAATAAATAGTCATTGTTGGCAAATGACTGTTGTAAAAGAGGAATAAAATACTTCAGGATGGTGACCATAACACTTTTTTGCAATAGGCTGCACCACATCACCGTCTCTTCTCATCTCATCTCATTATCTCTAGCCGCTTTATCCTTCTACAGGGTCGCAGGCAAGCTGGAGCCTATCCCAGCTGACTACGGGCGAAAGGCGGGGTACACCCTGGACAAGTCGCCAGGTCATCACAGGGCTGACACATAGACACAGGCAACCATTCACACTCACATTCACACCTACGGTCAATTTAGAGTCACCAGTTAACCTAACCTGCATGTCTTTGGACTGTGGGGGAAACCGGAGCACCCGGAGGAAACCCACGCGGACACGGGGAGAACATGCAAACTCCGCACAGAAAGGCCCTCGCCGGCCATGGGGCTCGAACCCAGGACCTTCTTGCTGTGAGGCGACAGTGCTAACCACTACACCACCGTGCCGCCCCACCACATCACCGTGTCATTGATTATTTTCCTGTAATAGCATGTCCCTAAGGTTTTCTTTATTGTAACAATATGAAAGTAGCAGGCTACATCTGGCCTTCATTACTCAGCTCGAGGGTTATAGTACACTGAAAAACATTACTGGGTACTACTTTAATTTATTTACATTATAGTAGTACCCAAGAAGAAGAAGAATTAATTTATAGATAGTTTTCACTGACGTAACGGCATTCCGGGGAACGCCCCCCAGCCACCATCTTGGGGGGCAAACAAAACGGACCATCGCCACCATAGATTTACATAGAAGACTAGATTCCTCACCGCGTATTCCAGAACGTCTGCACAGGGCGGCCATCTTACCACAGACAAGGGGTATGAAGACTTACGCAAGCACAGCACAGCCCAGCACTCACATTATGATTTACAGGAAATCAAAGTACTGACTTTGATGACAAGATGATGTGTGTGTCTGTGTGTGTTTTAATTGTCGATGTTTATATCAGTATGTTTAGTTTTATTTTAACTGTACATTGGAGCCTAGTCAAATGAAATTTCAATCTTCTGTGCTAACATATATTGACTTTGACATGATAATCAGCTTTGAATGTTCTTTTTGTAAATGTAAAGATATCTTTTTATCCTTGGAAGTATAACCACGTGTGATTAATTAAATGCTTTTTTTTGTCACAAACTACCGTGAGTCGCTGTCACTGTTTTATACTATTACTTACTCGGGCAGTGCATTTGTTATTATGCTCTGATGTGAGTTTACATTTGTTATTATGCTATGATGTGAGTGCATTAGGTTTTTGAGGTGGATGAAGTATTTCTGAAGTTTCAGAAGTGAGTAAGCTGTTTATTTAACTTTAGCTTCCCCTACGGCCCTATCACATGTAAAAATATTTTCATTAAAAATTGGAAATAAATTGTATGGTTATTTGTCCTAAGGCCGCAGTTATCCATAAGTATGCAGTGTTAGGCTTCTCACAGCATAGGAATTTCAGCATGCATCCTGTCTTACAGTCTGTAGTATACTGAAATATTTTCGCCAAGCTGTGCATATTTTTTTAAAACATAAAATGATTATTCATCATTAATATCATAAATACATACTTCCGTTTGTTTTTTTTATATAACAAACCAAACCGTTTGAATATCGATTGAAATTTGAAGAAGTTACGGTCATCTGAAAAGTACATATCGCTACCAACACAATGTAATGGGTGTGGTATGTTCCCTATGCGTGGGTGGAGCACAGAAGACGGCAGGACAGAGATCAGGTTTACAACTAGGCTTTATTGCCACACTTTTCAGTCTAACAATATCCAGTGACTAACACAGACACACACACACAACCGGCGTCTGGTTTAGGGCTGAGCTCCCTCCGCTCTCGCTCTCCCTCCTGATATAGGGCGCGGTCACTGGGAAGACACACAAACACAGGTTAATTGCTCTCAGGTGTAGTGATTCTGCCACTTACCTTCCCTGACTCCACCCTCCTGTCACAGACCGGCGCTTGACCACGCCCCCGCTGCCACATACCCCCACCGCCCGACTCAGGCCGGGCGGCCGTCCGGCCTGCAGCCGACTCCCCTCCCCCCCTTTGACGGGAGAGGAAGTCCGCCACGACCATCTGCGCCCCCCGGCCTGTGGACCACCTTGAAATTAAAGGGTTGGAGCGCCAGATACCAACGGGTGATCCGCGCATTGGCATCTTTCATGCGGTGGAGCCACTGGAGGGGCGCGTGGTCCGAACAGAGGGTGAAAGGGCGCCCCAGCAGGTAGTACCGGAGGGCGAGAACCGCCCACTTGATGGCCAAACACTCTTTCTCTATGGTGCTGTAGCGCCCCTCACGCACCGACAGCTTCCTGCTGATATACAGGACAGGGCGGTCCTCCCCCTCCACCTCCTGGGACAAAACCGCCCCCAGCCCTCTGTCCGACGCATCGGTCTGCAACGTAAAAGGGAGAGAAAAGTCAGGGGAGTGTAGAAGTGGCCCCCCACACAGTGCCGCCTTTACCTCTGAGAAAGCCCGCTGGCATTGCTCCGTCCACTGGACCGGATCTGGTGCCCCCTTTTTAGTGAGATCAGTCAGCGGGCTGGTGACGTCTGAATAATTAGGTATAAACCTATGATAATAGCCAGCCAGCCCCAGGAACTGTCTCACCCCCTTTTTGGTCTTGGGCCTCGGGCAGGCCGCAATTGCTGCCGTCTTATTAATTTGGGGACGCACCTGCCCGTTGCCCAAGTGGAAGCCCAGATACCATACTTCCACCCGCCCAATCGCACACTTCTTTGGGTTGGCTGTGAGCCCCGCTCCCCTCAGCAACCTAAGGATGGCCCTCAGATGTTCGAGGTGCCGCTGCCAGTCATTACTATAGATGATGATGTCATCTAAATACGCGGCCGCATAAGTGGCGAGGGCGGAGGACTCTGTCCATCAGCCGCTGAAACGTAGCGGGCGCCCCAAACAGCCCAAACGGAAGGGTGACGAATTGGTGTAAACCAAACGGTGTGGAAAAGGCCGTTTTTTCTCGGGATAGTGGAGTCAAGGGGATCTGCCAATATCCCTTCGTCAAATCCAGTGTCGAATAAAAGCGAGCAGTGCCGAGTCGATCGAGCAACTCATCAATACGAGGCATTGGGTACGCGTCGAATTTAGACACCGCGTTGACTTTTCTATAGTCCACACAGAACCGGACCGACCCGTCGGCCTTGGGTACCAAGACCACCGGGCTGCTCCAGTCACTGTGGGACTCCTTGACGATGCCCATTTCGAGCATGATCTCAAGTTCTTCCCGAACCACCTTTTTTTTGTGTTTGGGTAGCCTGTAAGGGCGGCTACGCACTACCACCCCCGGGGGCGTCTCTATGTGGTGCTCTATGAGGTTAGTGCCACCGGGCAGGGGCGAGAACACATCCGAAAACTCGGTCTGCAACTGGGCAACCTCTGTGAGTTGTGTCGGGGAGAGGTGGTCTCCACAGGGGACCGGAGAGGTACGTGATGCCAATGTCCCTTTTTGAACCTCCGGCCCCAGCTCCGCCTTCTCCGGAACCACCGACACCAACGCCACGGGGACCTCCTCGTTCCAGAGTTTAAGCAGATTGAGGTGGTAAATCTGTAGCGCCCCACCCCGTCCGTTCGCCTCACCTCATAGTCGACGTCTCCGACTCGCCATGTGACCTCAAAGGGTCCTTGCCACTTGGCAATCAATTTGGAGCTTGACGTGGGCAACAGTACGGGTACCTTATCTCCCGGTGTGAACTCTCTAAGGTGCGTACCCTTGTTGTACAGGCGGGCTTGCCATTCCTGGGCCTGCCGCAAATTCTCCTGAGTTAGGTGGGTGAGGGTGTTGAGTTTTGCGCGCAGGTCCATAACGTACTGAATTTCATTCTTACTTTGTGAAGGTCCCTCCTCCCAATTTTCCCGCAGCACGTCCAGGATGCCGCGTGGCTTACGCCCATATAATAATTAGAACGGGGAGAACCCCATGGAGGCTTGGGGGACCTCTCGCACTGAGAACAGCAAGGGTTCGAGCCACTTATCCCAATTACGTGCGTCCTCACTTACGAATTTCTTAATAATATTTTTGAGGGTGCAGTTGAACCGTTCCACTAAACCGTCCATTTGTGGTGTGATACACGCTGGTGCGGATCGGCTTAATCCCCAATAACCCATACAGTTCGCGCAGTGTTCGTGACATGAACGTAGTGCCTTGATCAGTCAGAATCTCTTTCGGGATTCCAACTCGGGAGATGACGCGGAAGAGTGCCTCTGCAATACTGCGTGCTGAGATATTGCGCAGAGGCACTGCTTCCGGGTATCGCATGGCATAGTCCACCAGAACTAATATAAAGCGGTACCCTCGTGCTGACCGATCTAATGGCCCGACAAGATCCATCCCAATTCTCTCAAACGGGGTCTCGATTAACGGTAGAGGGCGCAAAGGCGCTTTTGGAATGGCCGCTGGATTTACTAACTGGCATTCGCGGCATGCCGTACACCACCTACGGACATCGCCGTGAATCCCCGGCCAATAGAATCGGGCCATTATTCGGGCTAGTGTTTTATCCTGCCCCAAGTGTCCAGCCATGGGATTAAAGTGAGCCGCCTGGAATACCAATTCCCGGCGGTTCTTCGGAATTAAAAGCTGCGTGACTCGCTCTTTAGTTTGAGTGTCCTGCGTCACTCGGTATAATCTATCCTTCATAATCGCGAAGTAGGGGAAGGACGGGGTGGCGTTCGGCTGGAGCGTTTGACCATCGATTACTCTCACTTGGTCAAACGCATGCCGCAGAGTCTCATCTCGTGACTGCTCTAATGGGAAATCCGCGAGGGATTCCCAATAGAGAGAGGAGGAGCTGGCGGCTCCTCACTCTGACGCGGAGATGACGTAGACGGCTCTGTGACAGCTGCTCCCGCCAAAGCGACACCGGGACCTCCCCCTGTCAAATGGCAGGACCCACTCTCTACTAGGCACGTCATTAAACCCCGAAATCCCGGCCAATCAGTCCCCAAAATTAAAGAGTGGGTAAGGCGAGGATTAACCGCCGCCTTCACTATAAATTTTTTCCCTCTGAAAATAATGTGGACTGACACCAAAGGGTAGCGGTGAACATCCCCATGCACACACAACACCTTCACCCCTTGTGCTCCCCCCAATGCCTCATTTTGAACCAGGCTTTGGCGAATTGAGGTCTGATTACAACCAGAATCCACCAACGCCTGATATGTAGCCCCTTGGATACTCACCGGTATGCGATACGCTCCGGCCCGATCGAGGGCGGCCTCTGGCGCGTCGTGGATCCGAACCACCGCGCCCACTTCCATTGCTGTGCACTGCTGTTGAAGGTGGCCCGGCTCCCCGCAGCGCCAGCAAACCGGCCCGGGCTTTCCCTCTGCACCGGTGATCTCGGGCTCACTCACCTGAGGTGGGGGAGAGACAGACACAGAAGGGAGAAAAGGGAGGGCACCACGGGTGCGGCGGGCCGGCTGGGGTGGTGCCGGCCCCCGCCTCCGCGGTGGGGGAATGGGGTGAGGACAGGACACAGGAGGAGGGGGAGAGAGAGAGAAGAGGAGAGAAGAGAAGATGCCATCTGCTGTCCTGCCGCCGGGACAGCCGCCAGATGATCCTCTGCCAGCTCGACTGCCTGATCCAGCGACGCCGGGCGGTGGCACTGGACCCACTCTGCGGTTCCTGCTGGTAAGCGGGCGATGAACTGTTCCAGTACCACCTGGTCGACGATTCCCTTGGCGTCGCGATCATAGGCCCTCAACCACCGCCAGCAGGCGTCCCGGAGCTGCTGGCCAAACGCAAACGGCCGGCCGACTTCCTCCAATCGCAGCACGTGAAAGCGCTGGCGCTGTTGTTCCAGTGTGCGCCCCACGCGCTGGAGGACGGCCCGGCGGAGGTCCGCGTAGGCCAGCCGGCAGTCAGCGGAGGCCAGCCGGTGGTCGGCGGGGAGCTGTAGCGCGGCCAGCTGTGCCTCTCCCGTTAGCAGGGGGAGGAGGCGCGCCGCGCGCTGCTCCATCGGCCACCCCGAGGCTTCGGCGACCTGTTCAAACAATGTGAGGAACGCCTCAGGGTTGTCCTGTGGGCCCATCTTGATGACAGTGAGGGGAGACGGGCCCGCGGCCGGAGCGCTGGTGGACCCCGCCGACGCGAGGAGATGCCAGAACGCCTCGCGATCTTCCTGCTGGGCCAGCACCAGGGCTTCGAAGCGCCGCTCTTGTTCCTTTCGGAGTGTGACGAGCACCTGGTGCTGGCTTTGCTGAGCCGTGGCGAGGGCGTGGACCAGGTCGGCGAACGGGGAGGATTCCATGGGGCTGCTGGGTTGGTGCTCCACTTTCCCGGGTTTTGGCACCACTGTGGTATGTTCCCTATGCGTGGGTGGAGCACAGAGGACGGCAGGACAGAGATCAGGTTTACAACTAGGCTTTATTGCCACACTTTTCAGTCTAACAATATCCAGTGACTAACACAGACACACACACACAACCGGCGTCTGGTTTAGGGCTGAGCTCCCTCCGCTCTCACTCTCCCTCCTGATATAGGGCGCGGTCACTGGGAAGACACACAAACACAGGTTAATTGCTCTCAGGTGTAGTGATTCTGCCACTTACCTTCCCTGACTCCGCCCTCCTGTCACAGACCGGCGCTTGACCACGCCCCCGCTGCCACAATGGGTAAACCAGCTGTCTGAGGTAAGATGGCCGCCATGTGCGGACGTTCGACTTCGTTGACGGGCAACAGGGACGAGGCATCTAGTCTTCTATGTAAATCTATGATCGCCACTACTGGCTACATTATCTCGGACGAATTTATGAAGTTATATAGTCAGTTTTCTAAAATAAAGATCAATGTCGGCAAAATCAAGCAAACAGAAGTATATGGATACATTGGACGACATCTCACGACAACGGTATGCAGCCAAACTGGCCTTGATTGGGGGAATTGACCCCTACGAAGTGGACAAAGATGCATTTTCAAGTGACTATGCAGGGCTGCCAAAGCCTGAAACTGCCAAAGCCTGCTCCAAAGCCTGAAACTGACTTCATCAAACTTTAAAGGCTGTCTGATATATACAACTTTATATATTCACAGTGCACCTTTTGGCGGATGCCGCCTGAATCGCGCAGATCCGATTTTTTTTTTTAGGGGGGGCGTTGGAGTGTCTGATTATAATTTCAAAGTAAATTCTGTATTAAAAATTACTAAATAAGCAAATCCGTTACAGTCCATGAAACAGGAAGTATAAGGATGAGAAAAAAAACAGTTTAAAGCATAAAGCTGCGCACATTTGCGTAGTCCTGCACACCACTCGGGCTGTGCAAATGTGCACAGCTTTCCGATTTAAACTGTTTTTTTCTCATCCTTATACTTCCTGTTTCATGGACTGTAATGGATTTGCTTATTTAGTAATTTTAATACAGAATTTACTTTGAAATTATAATCAGACACTCCAACGCCCCCCCCTAAAAAAAAAAATCGGATCTGCGCGATTCAGGCGGCATCTGCTAAAAGGCACGCTGTTTGCATCCCAAACACAAATCAAATCATACAGAATAGACCTAAAATGTTTTTCAAAAATGACCCTTGCGTGAGTGAAGTGACAAGTTTCAAATAGAAACGTGACAAACGAGCGATATTAAGTGTACATTACAATGTAAACATACACTCAGCGGTTCCAGTTAGGCATTCTCCAGAGATTGTTCACATGATGTTTTGGTTTCCAAAAACAAACTTAAACACAATTGATTGTTTATTTAAACAACTTACCACTTATAAAATGATCGGAGCAGAATTTGCTGTGTTTGGAAGGCTGATAATCCTTGTGGTTGATTCTCGCAAGCCATAGATTTCTCCTTTGTATGCTGAGTTTGTTTGCTCGCCTTCGTGCTCCCGTACAGTGGGAATTCCATAAAAGCTCCGCTTGACTTCATCATTTGACCTATTACGACAGCCGTGAATACAACAGGTGTGCACCATTGCTAGCTTTAAATAGCCTGCTTGGGTTCTTTTGAAGACTTTGTACTCGCGCAATGTGTGCTCAGTCACCCATATGGTAAGCTTGACCCGCAAGATGGCCGCCACTAGGGAATCCCTGACTCTGTGACGTCATGTGAAAACTATCTATAGTTACCGTCAGTGATATGAACTGAAATCTCTTGAATATCAGCAAACAGGGGTGGGTTTCCCAAAAGCCTTTTAAGGCTAAGAGCATCTTTAATTACCTCTTAAGATCCATCGTTAAGCTAACATGGTTTTTCCAAACACTGTTGCAGCCAAAGTAGGACTTTAGTTTATTCTTAACTTACAATGGACCTGGACCACTCCAGGGGAAACCATTTACTGAATGAATGATTTAATTTATTATTTGCTCATTCTTTTGTGTGAACATTTGTTCATTTAATTTAAAAAAACACACTTGGAATAAAAACGTTATTGTCCAAAAATGTAAAATAATTTCAATTATTAATTGCCACATTATATAGCTAATGCTTAATGAGGATACAATATATTAACATATTTTAACATTTTATATTTCATTGGTTTTTGGTTCAAAATGAACGCCATGTGACCTCATTGACTGGATTTAGCAACTACTAATATCTTCAGGAACTACAGTATGAATGCCTTTAGCAACTACTAATGCCGATATTGGGGGCACGCATTGCAAAGAAACTCTTAGTAATGTTGCTCTAAAGAATCTTTCTTACAAATGAGTTCGGGAAAACCACATGCAGAGACAATGTTCGTTGCTGAAGAGTGTCTTTAAATTCACTCTTTAGCCTTAAAGTGCAACGTTATCAGGAAACCTACCACTGATCAACTATTTCCTATGAGATTATTATAAAACAAATAAGACTATTAAACCTGTTTGTTGCCACTGTTGCTAAGTTCAAGCTTGAAATGACATTTTACCAATTATTTTTCTTTTCTTTTTTAGAGAAATAAATGCTGGAAAATTATTCACTAAAAGATTATTCCAGGCTTCAAATCACAAAATATTCTTAGAAATATTTTATTTCTTTTATAGCAATTTATAAATGAAAAATATTCTATACATTTTATTGGATACATATTTTGAGATGTTTTTATGTGCTAATGCTGCATTTTTTCCGGTGTATGTACAGGCATGAGGTGAAAGAGACGAGGAAAAGGAGGAGGGCAGGAATGTTCTCCTGAAAAGGCAATCAAGAACAGACAAAGAGAAAGAAAGATGCTAAAATTCAAGCTGCAATCAGCAGCCTTTGTACTGCCAGCTAAGCCTGATGACGGTCGCTCTCAATGTTACACACACACACACACACACACACACTGAATAGGAACAAAATCTCAAATCTCTTCCTCTGCCTCAGATTGGCCTTTTCTGGAGTGTGGGTTAAAGTGGCAGCAGTTGGGAAAAGAACTTCAACATGACATGACTAATTACACTGCTTCCGCTGTGAACCAGGATGATTTAGGAAGAGGATAATCACCAAACTAAATCTTGGAGTTGAGTAGAGTCATGGCTGCCAAGCGATAAACTCGAATGAGGAGGCCCCAGATGTGGCCTTTTTAAATGATTATCTTTTCTCTCTTCTTTTAGTTTGATCAGGTATGCAGGTTAGGTTCAATACTATACTAGATCTCACAATTGGAGTGAATACAGTCCTGTGCAAAAACCTTTGGCACATGGAAAGAAATGCTGGAGACCAAAAATGGCTTAAAAATAATGAAATGAAATGTTTCAACATGAAAAAAATACGATAAATTTTATTAGTACGCCATAATAAATGAAACAAAGTCAGTATTTGGTGTGAGACGACCCTTTGCTTTAAAAACAAACAAACAAAACCCAGTAGTCTGAGGTACAGTGAGTGCAGTTTGATGCGGAAATGAGCTGTAGGTTTTACTGAGCATCTTACAGAACCAGCCACAGTTCTTCTGGACACTTTGACTGTCACACTCGCTTTTTCATTTTGCACCAAAACCCAGCAGCCTTCATTATGTTTTCTTTTTTAATCTGAAAAGTGGTCTCTTATGTAATATGCTGCTTAGATATGAACTTTTTTTCTGTAACATGAAATTTTCTGCTAGAAAACGAATGTTTGGGACTCTAAACTGTTTTTGTACTGACTCGATAATGTACAGTGGTGCTTGAAAGTTTGTGAACCCTTTAGAATTTTCTATATTTCTAAATAAATATGACCTAAAACATCATCAGATTTTCACACAAGTCCTAAAAGTAGATAAAGAGAACCCAGTTAAACAAATAAGACAAAAATATTATACTTGGTCATTTATTTATTAAGGAAAATGATCCAATATTACATATCTGTGAGTGGCAAAAGTATGTGAACCTTTGCTTTCAGTATCTGGTGTGACCCCTTTGTGCAGCAATAACTGCAACTAAACGTTTCTGGTAACTGTTGATCAGTCCTGCACACCGGCTTGGAGGAATTTTAGCCCATTCCTCCGTACAGAACAGCTTCAACTCTGGGATGTTGGTGGGTTTCCTCACATGAGCTGCTCGCTTCAGGTCCTTCCACAAAATTTCGATTGGATTAAGGTCAGGACTTTGACTTGGCCATTCCAAAACATTAACTTTATTCTTCTTTAACCATTCTTTGGTAGAACGACTTGTGTGCTTCGGGTCGTTGTCTTGCTGCATGACCCACCTTTGCTTGAGATTCAGTTCATGGACAGATGTCCTGACATTTTCCTTTAGAATTTGCTGGTATAATTCAGAATTCATTGTTCCATCAATGATGGCAAGCCGTCCTGGCCCAGATGCAGCAAAACAGCCCCAAACCATGATACTACCACCACCATGTTTCACAGATGGGATAAGGTTCTTATGCTGGAATGCAGTGTTTTCCTTTCTCCAAACATAACGCTTCTCATTTAAACCAAAAAGTTCTATTTTGGTCTCATCTGTCCACAAAACATTTTTCCAATAGCCTTCTGGTTTGTCCACGTGATGTTTAGCAAACTGCAGACAAGCAGCAATGTTCTTTTTGGAGAGCAGTGGCTTTCTCTGTGCAACCCTTCCATGCAGGGGCGGTCCTGGGGGCGGGCATCGCGGGGGGGGGGGGGGGGGGGGGGCACGAGTGCGGGCGCGAAAAAAAAAAAAACGGTCCCCCCCCAAAAAAAAACCCGAAAAAAAAAACAAGACGGGCGGGCGGGTGTGTGTGTGTGTGTGTGTGTGTGAGAACATTTTGGATGGGGAAGCCCAATAAAGTTGCGCAGGTGACGTCATCAGTGTGTGTGTGTGCCTAACTTGTTGTAGCCCCATAATATGCACAATCCCGCCAGCGGAACTTTGTACTAGTCATCAAAAAGACTTTACTACCATAGTACTACACTACTATGACATTACACAGAGTCTTAAGTAATACATTACGACTTGATCATTGCCATTCTGGTAACAGCAAATTTATAACGGGCCGTGTCCGCAACGTACAACACACGACGAGAAATGTTTAAACGACCATGTAAAGCTGTTAACATTCTGTTGGCTAATACAGAGCCCAACGCGGGGGGGGGGGGCACGAGCGCGGGCGCGAAAAAAAAAAAAACGGTCCCCCCCAAAAAAAAAGGTCCCCCCAAAAAAAACCCCGAAAAAAAAAACAAGACCGGGGGCGGGGGGGCGCCAGCAGGGGGTTTCGTCCGGGGAGTAAATCACTCTAGGATCGCCACTGCTTCCATGCACATCATTGTTGTTCCATGTTCTCCTGATGGTGGACTCATGAACATTAACATTAGCCAATGTGAGAGAGGCCCTCAGTTGCTTAGAAGTTACCCTGGGGTCCTTTGTGACCTCGCCGACTACCTTGCTCTTGGAGTGATCTTTGTTGGTCGACCACTCCTGGGGAGGGTAACAATGGTCTTGAATTTCCTCCATTTGTACACAATCTGTCTGATTGTGGATTGGTGGAGTCCAAACACTTTAGAGATGGTTTTGTAACCTTTTCCAACCTGATGAGCATCAACAATGCTTTTTCTGAGGTCCTCAGAAATCTCCTTTGTTCGTGCCATGATACACTTCCACAAACATGTGTTGTGAAGATCAGACTTTGATAGATCCCTGTTCTTTAAATAAAACAGGGCGCCCACTCACACCTGATTGTCATCCCATTGATTGAAAACACCTGACTCTAATTATACCTTCAAATTAACTGCTAATCCTAGAGGTTCACATACTTTTGCCACTCACAGATATGTAATATTGGATCATTTTCCTCAATAAATAAATGATCAAGTATAATATTTTTGTCTCATTTGTTTAACTGGGTTCTCTTTATCTACTTTTAGGATTTGTGTGAAAATCTGATGATGTTTTAGGTCATATTTATGCAAAAATATAAGGTTCACAAACTTTCAACCACCACTGTAGAAGTCATAAAACAGAAATCTATAACAGTTTTTTTGAAAAAACAAAAAAACAAAAACAGGGTGCCAAAGGCATTTGTACAGCACTGTATATGCTTGTTCATGTGTGTGTGTTTATGTATGTTGTGTATTAAACTTCCTGCAGCAGAAATAATGCTTTCTCAAATTATAAGAGAAAAACTATTTCAAAAGCAACGACATCTCACAAACAGTAAATTATTTGTAAGATGAGAAAAAATCCAAAGTGCTCAGGAATTGATGAAAATAGAGATAAAAAATTAAAATAAAAAAATTGAAGGTGCTCTTATGTATAGGAAATGCAAAAACCTTTGAAAAAAGAAGGAATCCAAGGCAGTTTTCGTATCCAACTTTAGAAAAAAGCCTTGAGCTCATGTTTTCGGTATGAAATAGCCATGTAAAATAAAGGCTTTTTTTATATAGTTGGATACGAAGAGTGCCTTGGATTCCTTCTTTTTTCAAAAGTAAATTATTTGTATATGTAAGCGAGCAGCTTTGACTGAAAATGCTTTCCACGACCTGTTGATCAAATATGAACCCTGCATTTGCACTAGTGAGTCATTTATGCAAATTAGATAAAGTGACAAATCAAAGCGAGTGGTTTCATTGATTCCTCAGACCAATAGTATGGTGTGTGTGGTACATTTCCTATGTACTGCTTGACTAAAAAAAAAAAGAGAAACGCATGACTGTGGTTATATCACATCATGTCATATACAACCTCATTAAATGTGCACAGAGACATTACGAAGAGATTACTGGTGTTTCTGGAGAATGCTTGTCGCTAGTACAGTTAGGTTGTGCTGCTAATCTGATAATAGCTAAAACGAAGCCTGGAACCAATTAAACATTTCATCTCATCTCATTTTCTCTAGCCGCTTTATCCTGTTCTACAGGGTCGCAGGCAAGCTGGAGCCTATCCCAGCTGACTACGGGTGAAAGGTGGGGTACACCCTGGACAAGTCGCCAGGTCATCACAGGGCTGACACGTAGACACAGACAACCATTCACACTCACACCTACGGTCAATTTAGAGTCACCAGTTAACCTAACCTGCATGTCTTTGGACTGTGGGGGAAACCGGAGCACCTGGAGGAAACCCACACGGACACAGGGAGAACATGCAAACTCCACACAGAAAGGCCCTTGCCGGCCACGGGGCTCGAACCCAGACCTTCTTGCTGTGAGGCGACAGTGCTAACCACTACACAACCGTGCCGCCTCAATTAAACATGTCAATTAAAAAACTAATTTTCACACAAATGGTGCCGACAGGCGGCACGGTGATGTAGTGGTTAGCGCTGTCGCCTCACAGCAAGAAGGTCCGGGTTCGAGCCCCGTGGCCGGCGAGGGCCTTTCTGTGTGGAGTTTGCATGTTCTCCCCGTGTCCGTGTGGGTTTCCTCCGGGTGCTCCAGTTTCCCCCACAGTCCAAAGACATGCAGTTAGGTTAACTGGTGACTCTAAATTGACCGTAGGTGTGAATGTGAGTGTGAATGGTTGTCTGTGTCTATGTGTCAGTCCTGTGATGACCTGGCGACTTGTCCAGGGTGTACCCCGCCTTTCGCCCGTAGTCAGCTGGGATAGGCTCCAGCTTGCCTGCGACCCTGTAGATCAGGATAAAGCAGCTAGAGATAATGAGATGAGATGAGATGAGATGAGATGAGATGAGATGGTGCTGACAAATAGTAAAACCTCTCGAAAGACAACAAAAGTGTTTGTTTTATGCCCACAAGAGGCACAGTGCTAACGTTTCACCTGCCAGCATGAAGGCATACAGCTGGAGATAAGCTTACGGTCCTAATGTTATAATCCTTTCTACTCAGTGGGGCAATACACCAAAGTGCCAGGAAACATTTCTGTTTGAAGTTCGGTTTCGTTCTCCAAAAACATTACTACTAACAAATGCAGTCATTTTTATACCATCCATCAATTATCTGTATCAGTTATCCTGTACAGGGTCACAGGTAAGCTGGAGCTTATCCCAGCTGACTATGGGTGAGAGGCGGGTTACACCCTGGACAAGTTGCCAGGTCATCGCAGGACTGACACACAGAGACAAACAACCATTCACACTCACATTCACACCTACAGTCAATTTAGAGCCATCAATTAGCCTAACCTGCATGTCTTTGGACTGTGGGGGAAACCGGAGCACCCGGAGGAAACCCACACAGACACGGGGAGAACATGCAAACTCCACACAGAAATGCCCCCATCAGCCACTGGGCTTGAACCCAGAACCTTCTTTCTGCGAGGCTACAGTGCTAACCACTACACTACCATGCCGCCCTCACTTTTATACCAGTGTTTGAATTCTTGATTTTGATTGGTCAGAAGGTGTGAAGGTAACTTTTCCTGTGGTGTTTATTTAGCATGATGGAAGGAGTCTTTAGTGTCAGAGGGGTTTATAACAGTCAGAGATGCACCGCTAAGTTTTCTAACACAGGAAAGTCCTCGGGATGGAGACAAGAGCCATTTTTTCTTATTTATATCACGAGAAAAACAAGAGGCTAGTAAGGAAATGACTGTTTGATGGGTAGCTAGTTTTTTGATGTGGTAAGATTCATTTACTTTTCTCTGTGAAATGAGCTGTCAGGCTTGTTCAGGTTAATTCATGTTTGGGAAAATCATTTTGGTTAAATCTCATCTCATCTCTTTATCTCTAGCCGCTTTATCCTGTCCTACAGGGTCGCAGGCAAGCTGGAGCCTATCCCAGCTGACTACGGGCGAAAGGCGGGGTACACCCTGGACAAGTCGCCAGGTCATCACAGGGCTGACACATAGACACAGACAACCATTCACACTCACATTCACACCTACGGTCAATTTAGAGTCACCAGTTAACCTAACCTGCATGTCTTTGGACTGTGGGGGAAACCGGAGCACCTGGAGGAAACCCACGTGGACACGGGGAGAACATGCAAACTCCACACAGAAAGGCCCTCGCCGGCCACGGGGCTCGAACCCGGACCTTCTTGCTGTGAGGCGACAGCGCTAACATTTTGGTTAAATAAAAAAGCAAAAAATAAAATAAAATACATGCAAGACTCAATTTGCAAGCTGGTGACAAATGTTAGACAAATAAGTCTAGTGCTAGTTCAATAGTGATGGACGTGAACCTAGTAACAGTTAACATGTTAATCATAAAACAACCATGAAATCTTAAAGAAAAAAATAACCCATTGAAAGGGAATGCCAGAATACTGGGTGGTTGTTTAAATATGCCCTCAGTGAACAATCATCCAATTATGCTAATTAACCATACATGTAGACACACACACACACACACACACACACATATAAACGTCTGTTTATTTCTCAGATAGAAAACAATGCAATTCCAGTCAAAGCACAAACTCCATTAGCAGATTCACATCACGTTCTTCACTTGCAGAAATAAGCTCCGGTGTTTTACGTCGTGGCTTCTAAGGCAGCACCTTCGGTGCATTTTAATTATGCGAGCAAAATTAAAATTCACGCAGTGGCTTATCAGACAGCAGCGCCGAACAATAACAATAAAAAATGGCTCATAAAATGCAGCTGATTTATTGAGCAGCCGATTTTATGGCTCCTGCAAGATTTGAAATTACTAATCAACATTCTCTCCTCTCTCTGCTTGGGTATGTGGGTTCTGCAAGTACGATTTAACTGGTGCTCAGTTCAATAAAAGTTGAACAACTTTAGTTCGAGTCGAACGGTAGTTTAGTTTTTAGCCATGTAGGATCATAAAACACGCCAGGGAAATGCGAGATAGCTATCATCAATTCTGGCATTGGGCTTGTTGCCATAGAAACTACATTTCTCTGTTTATTGTTCTGTATGCAAGTCGGTTCACTCAAAAGAGTGATCGAAGCAGATTAGATTTTGATTTCTGTATCTCAGCACTGATCAGGACTGACGACACATTGAGTGTTGAGCTACACTCATCTTCATGGCCTGAGAACCGTTACTGCTCCTCCAATGGGATAGAACTCGTCAGTTTCTAATTAGCAGGTTTACATTGTGTTGGAACAGTGACTAACTTTCCCAACTGTAAAATCTGCAAACTTTTAATACCTCTGGAACCTGTGAATTTCCTGGACTTTATATCAAAACCATAAAGTGTCTGTTTCTATTCTAAACTACAGTACTAAAAAATTTTAAATTTATAAACTTTAAATTTTATAAGTAAGCCATAATAAATGAAACAAAGTCAATATTTGGTGTGAGACAACCCTTTGCTTTAAAAAGAAAATAGTAGTCTCAGGTACAGTGAGTGCAGTTTGATGCGGAAATGAGCTGTAGGTTTTACTGAGCATCTTACAGAACCAGCCACAGTTCTTCTGCACACTTTGACTGTCACACTCGCATCTTCATTTTGCACCAAAACCCAGCAGCCTTCATTATGTTTTCTTTTTTCATCTGAAAAATGCTCTCTTATGTAATATGCTGCTCAGATATGAACCTTTTTTTCTGTAACATTTAATTTTGTGCTGGAGAATGAACGTTTGGAACTCTAAAATGTTTTTGTACTGACTCAATAATGTAGAAGTCATAAAATAGAAATCTATAACAAAGTTTGTAAAAAAAAAAAGGGGGGGTGCAAATACTTTTGCACAGTACTGTCTTTCTTTGATATTGTATTTTATTAAATGTGATACTGTACTTTTATTTACCATCTAAAAAACTACTTTTTTTTTAATCAACAGCTTCTAGGTTTATAATTGTAATTAAAAGTGTACTGTGACAATTTATCATGATATCAATATTATATCTTCATATTGGGGGCGGCACAGTGGTGTAGTGGTTAGCACTGTCGCCTCATGGCAAGAAGGTCTGGGTTCGTGGCCGGCCCTGTGTGGAGTTTGCATGTTCTCCCCGTGTCCACGTGGGTTTCCTCCGGTTTCCCCCACAGTCCAAAGACATGCAGGTTAGGCTAACTGGTGACTCTAAATTGACCAATCCATTTAGTTAAAAAACAGATCCATTTGGTATTGTGCGTTACCATAGAAACAACAACTTTCTGAGCTTGAAAAGTTATGTAAGTGAAATTGCTGTGGTTAAGAGGAATAAACTGTTGCTGTTAAAAATAAACAACCTGATTATTTTTCTGGGCAGCACAGTGGTGTAGTGGTTAGCGCTGTCACCTCACAGCAAGAAGGTCCCAGGTTCGAGCCCAGCAGCTGACGAGGGCCTTTCTGTGTGGAGTTTGCGTGCTGTCCACGTGGGTTTCCTCCAGGCGCTCCGGTTTCCCCCCCACAGTCCAAAGACATACAGGTTAGGTTAATTGGTGGCTCTAAATTGACCGTAAGTGTGAATGTGAACGGTTGTTTGTCTCTGTGTGTCAGCCCTGCGATGACCTGGTGACTTGTCCAGGGTGTACCCCGCCTTTCACCCGTAGTCAGCTGGGATAGGCTCCAGCTTGCCTGCGACCCTGTAGAACAGGATAGAGGCTAGAGATAGAGATAAAAAGTGTACACACCCTGTGACAATGGTAGGTTGTTCTGATTTAAAAAAAAAAAAAAAAATGAGACCACGATAAATAATTTCAAAACTTTTCCCACCTTTAATGTGACCTATAACCTGTACAATTCAATTGAAAAACATTTGTCAGGGGGGAAAACAAAAATAAAAAACATACAATAAGCTGGTTGCATAAGTGTGCACACCCTTAAACATACTTTGTTGAAGCACCTTGTGCCAGCGGGGGCGTGGTCATGCAGCGGTCTGTGACCAGAGGGTGGAGTCAGGGAAGGCAAGTGGCAGAATCACTGCACCTGATGTTGGTTAATCTGTGTTTGTGTGTCTTCCCAGTGACCACGCCCTATATAAGGAGAGAGAGAGAGAGAGAGCAGAGGAAGGAGGCTCTCTCCCTGACCTGACAACCCGTGTGTCTGAGAGAGTGAATAGTTACTGAAAAGTACTAAATTTAAAAAAATATATATTTTTCTTGTGGAACTTAGTTCTGGCTTGCCGTCTTTTCTGTGCTCCACCCCTACGAACTGCTACACACCTGATTTAATTACAGCATTCAGTCTTTTTGGGTAGGAGTCTATCAGCCTGCTACATCTAGACTTGGCAATATTTGCCCACTCTTCCTTGCAAAAGTGCTCCAAATCTGTCAGATTGCAAGGGCATCTCATGTGCATAGCCCTCTTTAGGTCACCCTACAGATTTTCAATTGGATTTAGGTCTGGGCTCTGGCTGGGCCATTCCAAAACTTTAATTTTCTTCTGGTGAAGGTATTCTTTTGTTGAATGCTTGGGGTCATTGTCATGCTGAAAGATGAAATTCCTCTTCATCTTTCAAGCAGACACCTGAAGGTTTTGGGCCAAATTTGACTGGTATTTAGAACTGTTCATAATTCTCTCCACCTTGACTAAATCCCCTGTTCCAGCTGAAGAGAAATAACCCCAAAAGATGATGGTGCCACCACCATGCTTCACTGTGGGTATGGTGTTCTTTTGGTGATGTGCAGTGTTTTTGCGCCAAACATACCTTTTGGAATTGTGGCCAAAAAGTTCAACCTTGGTTTCATCAGACCATAACACATTTTCCCACATGCTTTTGGGAGAGTTGATGTATTTTTTTTTTTTTGCAAAATTTAGCCAGGCCTGGATATTTTTCTTCAACCCTACCCCATACATATGGAGAATACAGGAGATTGTTGTCACATGTAGTACACAACCAGTACTTGCCATAAATTCCTGCAGCTTCTTCAGTGTTGCTGTAGGCCTCTTAGCAGCCTCCCTTGTTAGGGTTTTGCTGGGATTCGAACCTTGTTCGCTGGTGTGATAATCCAGCAAACCCCCACTAGGCCACCAGGGGGATGACTCAAATGCAGAGGCATGAGGCGGAAGTAGAAAAAGTATCAAAAGGTTTATTTACAATATTTACACTATTTACAATCCAAGGCAAAAACAAAAGTATAACCCAAACGCTCAGAAGATAACCAGAAAAAAAACAAAAGTTCAAAGAAACAAAGAGCCAAAAAAACAGAAAAGAAGAGGCAAAAATACAAACGCTCAGAGGATCCAAAATGGTAAACACAAAGCCACGGGCAAGGAAATCGGAACAGAGGTTACTGGAGCTAAACATAACAGCACAAAGACTCCATGACAAGAGGACTGAACTCAGGGGTATAAATACACAAACTAATTAAGGACAGGGCGGGGCAGGAAACAGGCAATAAGACAAAAACAAAACACAGAACACAGTGGTGACCTCTAGAGGCCCAAAACAAACATGGCCAGAAAAGGAAATAACAGTGGCCTCTAGAGGCCAAAACAGTCCCAGTCCTAACATCCCTGACCAGTTTCTTTTTTTCATCAATTTTGGAGGGACGTCCAGTTCTCTGTCATGTCACTGTTGTCCCATATTTTCTCCACTTCTTGATGACTGTCTTCACTGTGCTCCATGGTATATCTAATGCTGTGGAAATTTTCTTTGTACCCTTCTCCTGACTGATACCTTTCAACAGTGAGATCCTTTTGATGCTTTGTAAGCTCTCTGCAAACGCTGGCTTTTGCTGGAGGATGCAACTGAGGAAATGTCTGAACTTTATTTGGGGTTAATCAGAGTCAGTTTAATTGATGGCAGGTGTGAACCCAAAAATACTGAATGCTGTAATTAAATCAAAAGGTGCTTCAACAAAGTATTAGTTTAAGGGTGTGCACACTTATGCAACCAGCTTATTGTACGTTTTTTATTTTTTATGTTTTCCCCCCTGACAAATTTGTTTGTTTTTCAATTGAATTGTACAGGTTATAGATCACATTAAAGGTAGGAAAAGTTTAGAAATTATTTATCGTGGTCTCATTTTTTTTTTTACATCAGAACAACCTATTATTTTCACAGGGTGTGTACACTTTTTATCTCATCTCATCTCATTATCTCTAGCCACTTTATCCTGTTCTACAGGGTCGCATGCAAGCTGGAGCCTATCCCAGCTGACTACGGGCGAAAGGCGGGGTACACCCTGGACAAGTCACCAGGTCATCACAGGGCTGCACGTAGACACAGACAACCATTCACACTCACATTCACACCTACGCTCAATTTAGAGTCACCAGTTAACCTAACCTGCATGTCTTTGGACTGTGGGGGAAACCGGAGCGCCCATACACTTTTTATATCCACTGTAAATGTTGCAATTTTTTTGGTCATAAAATTTTCATTTAATTTTTTTTTCAAAAATATCATGGGAAAATTGAAGCGTGAACCAAAAAATTGTGTATCGAATCAATTTTCGAATTGGATGAATCGTTACATGCCTAGTTATAGCAGTTATAAACAGTCTTTCTTTCACCAGTCTCTTGTTTTTTCTCTCTTTAACTTAACTTTAGAAAAAAAAGTCTATCATGTTACTGAGAAACCTCACAGCCCTTTTGTCATGAAGACTTTCTTCTGCAGTTACACCCTTTTCCTTGGACCGTTACAAAGCACTGACACTGGAGACTCCTTCCATGAATGTCAAATAATTGTTTCCTCACAGAAAACTTCACCTTTTCAACAGTTGGACATCTGTTTACATATGGCATCCCCCAGACAAGCCACTGTGCTAAATAATACGATAGAAACGATCATGTATTATATGTATCCTGTTTGTTTAAAATGAACAGAGCAAGCCGTGCTGAAACAGAGCGTCACGCAAGTATGATGAACACCTCATTAAAATCAACACCTGAAGGTCAGTAAGTGTGATGGATGTGTATGATGCGTACATACACATCCTCCTTCAATCTCTGAGGCCAAATTTCTCACAGACCAAGAGGAACTTGGTCTGTTGTGGGAAATTAAAGCGGCCATAGGTAACTTTTGGGGGTAAAAAATATTTAATACATAGCCATTGAGGAGGTGGTCAAAATGGCAAAATATGCACCCTATACATACTAAACCCCATCTGAAAGCAGCATGTAGTGCATAGTATGTGGGGGGGTGTCTATGAATACTTCCATTATGCTTCCTTGTAAGGTCATCATACGGTCGCAAAAGCCATCAAAAATCAGGTTGATGCGTTACTGTATTCTCTTAATTATGGAGCTTTGCAATGCACTCAGTACAGAGTGTGCACTCTGCACTCCATTAAATATTTGTTTGCAACCTCCTGCAATACCCCTCCTGACCTCTTTGCAACAGATAATTCATCAAGCCACACCACAAAGCCTGGAGAGATGCAATGACTCTGATAAATGTATACAACTTTTGTAGTCACTCCATCTTATGCTTATTTGATGATTATTTGATACTGCCTTAACTTCCTTTGAAGATGGCTTGGGCTTTAACACTGTGCAACTTTCTACTTTAAGATATTTGCTATATCCGTAGCTGTAGGTCAGATGTTGTGGTTGAATGGAGTATTTGCTTGTCTTAAATAGCTAGGCTAAAAATGCTAACACAACTAGCAATGACATGAGCAGCACTCAAAATAAATGCTAGCATGTAAGGGCACGAAAACAACATGCTAATATTGACGCATTTTCATTTGTCCCTGGAGTAAAACAAATAACAGCAACAAAATGGTCATTTTGCCAACTTCTGTTGGCACTTTTGTAAAGTAACCTAAGTTTTTGGAAAGTATCATGTAGACAATATCAAATGTCAAACTCCTTTATAGATACTAAAACAGGAACTTGGTTGTTTCCTGGATATTCCACGACATCAAATATAATTATGAATCGATAAAAAGTATGACACCAATCTTTAACAAATTAAATATAATAATCATTGGCAAATTGCTATGGTATAATGGGGAATAAAACAAAAAACAACTGGGGTCATGCTGTTATTGGGCGCTAACAGAAACTTCACTTCATCACACCACTCTTTTGTTGATTATTTTCCTATAACAGCATGTAGCTGAGTGTTTTATTTCTTATACCTTATAATTAATATTACATCTATAATGTTACACTGTTACAGGTAGAGGGAAGATTATCGGATGCACTATACTATGCTTCTGTATCACTTTTGTAAACTATTAAAAAGTGTTGAAGCTGTATCACTTTTAGAACATTTTTGTAGAAAATTAATAAGAACATAAGGAAAAGTTTTTGTATAAGAAAACATATGAATTCTTACTTTTAATACAGTATACAAGCTCAATTCCAAAAAAAGGTGGGATGCTGTGTAAACTGTAAATAAAAACAGAATGTGATGATTTGGAAATCATGGAAACCAGCTATTTCATTGAAAATAGTACAAAGAGAACATATCAAATGTTGAAGCTGACAGGATGGGGTAATTAGGGTGACCACCTGTCCCGCATAGCGCATGCACGTACAGCATTTGAAGCCGAATTTATGCGTCCCGCAAATTCAGAACGTGTCCCGCATAATCGATGCTTGCTGAGGGGGATGTCGCTCTCCCCGGGCCACCCAGGCAGCCAAATGAATATTACTTGACATTTCAGCACACCACCGTCGCCACTATAGACTGTAGAACAAAACCACACACTCCTCACAACTGACTGGTTGTTGTCAACTTTTTGTTGTTGCCATGACACCGCACTCACGTGCACAGACAGCGACGAGGGACGCAGGTGCAACGCATACATTGCTTTCATATTAAAAAATGGAGAAAGGTACCGGGGAGATGGCAGGTGAGGCACCGCCACCTCCAGTTAAAAAGAGGTGTATGTACAGGAAAGAGTGGGAAAATGAATATTTGTGGCTGAAAGGGGTTGAGGGGGATACCGAGACGGCTTTTTGTGACCTTTGCAAAACATCTTTCTCAATCGGACATGGCGGGGAATACGATGTGAAACGACACAGGCTCGCGGAGACTCACAAGAAACGTGTGCAACAGAAAGAAACGTCTAAATCTATGGATGCTTTCCTCCGACCCAAAAACGACTCTCTAGCTGACAAAGTGACTGCGGCAGAGGTGACGAGTGTGTATCACACTGTCCAACACGCAATATCATATCGGGCAGGACTTTTTTTCTACTGTTTCTGTGGTGCTGAGCCACTACAATTCCTGTTAATCCACTGAAAAATAAATGGAGACTTGTCACTATTCCTGCTGTACTGATGCACTGCAAAGCCTCAGACTCAATATTATATTATGATTGATTTAAAGTGAATAAATTGTAATGGAAAATAAATAAAATTGAGTAGCTTAAGTAAATCATAAGTGGAAGTGTGTCTGTCAAGTCATAATTGAATGGTCAAAATATTATGAATGTTTATTTAAAAAAAAACACATTTGGTGGCCTGTTCATGACCATACATCACCAATAACATCAGATTAGGGTATTATTGATATACCATGTAAGGTAGTATGTGCTAGAAATGGGTAAACCACTATCTGTGAGTCTTCCAGCGGCCGGCGCAGCGCAGTGGGGGCGGCGTCCCACATTGTCCCTCAAAAACATACCCCTTGTCCCCCCTTGGGCTTATGAGCAGGTGGTCACCCTAGGGGTAATGAAAGACTGGAAAAATTGTGTAATGTTAAAAAAACCCTAATTTGGTTAATTGGCAACAGGTAAGTAACATGATGGGGTATAAAAAGAGCACCCCAGAGAGGCGGAGTCTCTCAGAAGTAAAGATGGGGAGGGGTTCACCGCTCTGTGAAAGACTGAGTGGGCAAACAGTGCAACAATTTAAGAATAACATTCCTCAATGTAAAACTGCAAAGAATTTGGGGGTCACATCATCTATGGTCCATAATATAATTAAAAGATTCAGAGAATCTGGAGAAATCTCTGTATGCAAGAGACAAGGCTGAAAACTGACAATGGATGCCTGTGATATTGCATTAAAAGCAGATGCGTGTCTGTAGTGGAAATCACTGTATGGGCTCAGGAACACTTCAGAAAACCATCTTCTGTGAAAACAGTTCATTACTGCATCCATCCACAAATGCAGAAACACCGCCACCTTCTCTGGGCCCGAGCTCTTTTACGATGGACTGAGGTGGAGTGGAAAATTGTCCCAAGGTCTGACAAATCAAAAGTAGAAATTCTTTTTAGAAATCATGGACACCACGCCCTGCAGGCTAAGGAGGAGAGGGACCATCCGGCTCGTTATCAGTGCACAGTTCAAAAGCCAGCATCTGTGATGGTGTGAGAGTGCATTAGTGCACATGACATGGGTAGCTTGTACATCTGGGAAGGCATCATTAATGCTGAATGATATATGCATATTTCAGAGCAATATGCTACCATCCAGACAAAATCTTTTTTAGGGAAGGCCTTTTTCAGGGAAGACAATGCCATACCACTTTCTGCACATATTAAAACTGCATGGGTCTGCATTAAAAGAGTCTGGGTGCTAAACTGACCTGCTTGCAGTCCGGACCTGTCTCCCATTTAAAACATTTGGTGCATTATGAAGCACAAAATATAACAAAGGAGAATACAACAAAGTACAACATACAAAATGCAACAAAGGCAATAATGGGGCAACATTTCTCTTTCAAAACTACAGCAGTTGGTCTCCTCAGTTCCCAAATATTTACAGAGTCCAGTGGTAAACATGCCCCTCTCCCAAGTTTCATTCATCGCATTCTGTTTTTATTTACATTTTACACAGCATCCCAACTTTCTTGGAATTGGGATTGTAATATATTCAAGCAATTTCTTGTTCTTCATGTGTAGTTTGATTATATTTACTATATATTTTTTCACAATATTAAGATTCACATTAATTCCATTATTTAATATTATGAACTTATTTTCATTCTTGTTTTTGCATTCAAATGTAAATAGTAATTAGAGGGATGACCTGGAAGTGTAATGAGATAATGGTAAATACAGATACTGAGACACAAAAAACAGAGATAACAGCCCAGAAAAACTGTCCTTATATCAGGACACTGAGTTTTTTCCATAAGGTTATATACAGTGAAACTAGATCGTCTCAAAAAATGGCACAATGTTAACAGGTGCAGCAGTGACAGCTCTGAATAGAAACGTTTCACAGAGTCCATCTGGATATTAGCATCTTAAACAGCGCAGCTCCCACAAACAGGGTAATAAAAATAGGTTATCTATTGAAGAAATGGGGCCACGAATATGTAGGAATCTGCAGCCGCATGAAACCAAGTGGCTTTTTTATGAGTGCTGAGGGATCCGATTTTCGGTTATAAATCGCTTCCATCAAACCACACGGCTGCAATGACAAACAACTACAGAGAGTTATGGTCTACATTCCCCATCTGCTGGCACCGTTATTGAAAAAAGCCAACCTGCTTGTGTGTGTGTGTGTGTGTAGGTATGCTGCCTTCCATTCCAATTTTCCAAGGAGAATTTACCCATAATGCAATGATGTATTCCATCAGCACGACTTCGGCTTAGCATGACTGCCTTTCTAGGGCAGGAGCAAAAAAAAAAAACGCAGCCCGAATTCACCTACTGAAGAGATTAATAAGATGAAATTTCAGATATCCAGACTTCTCTCATTCTCACTCCTCTGTTCTTCCTTTTGCATTCTTCTCTCTTTAAAACCCTTTAAAGCCCTTTAAAACCTTTCTTCAGTTCAGGAATATCTATATTCAAATGGTTTTAGAACTACAATATATTGTAGAAAATGTCAAAATTTACCATATTTTGATTTCGTATAAATATGGAGGTGACTATAGGAAATCGGGCACTCTGATTGGTCAAGTGATTCAGATTATTTCTCGATAATCACTTCGAGCGACTCGGCAAAATGGCTGCCAATCGCTTCATCACCGTAAGTGAGGAAGAATGATAAATTATGAAAGAAAATGCTGTTCCTAAAAGCATTAAACAGGCTATGACATTTGGTCTAAAACTAGTCAAAAGTAAGGTGGAATTGTGATTTATACATTTCAAAACAAAAGTATTTTATGTGACTTGGCGTCGATAAGTAACACAAGTCTGCGCCGCGCAGTTATTACATTTGCATGCCGCTTTTGAAGATTGAAATAAGTGATTTTTTAAAATCATCGGTATATTTATACTAAAACAATTACCCGCCTCAGGCTCGGTGAATATTGGTGATTATTATATGGCATGAGCTACTTCCGGTAAAATCGTGCGCTCTGATTGGTTCCTTGGTGGGCAGTATTTTCCCATAATGCCCGTGGGTGATTACAGACTTTCTTTACAAGGTGCTGGCTTTCAGTGTTGCAAGAAACAAACAAAAACAAAACAACAAAAAAAGATTAACTGGAAATCAAAACAGAATCAAAAACGGCCGAAACACAAAAGACAAACGAGTTATTAAAGCGAGTTATTAAAGAAATGAGCCACGAAAAGCATTCAGAAACCACTAACAGAAATTCAGTTTTGAACCGCTAGCCATTTATTGTCATGCCTCATTATAATGACCATCTAGTTTAATCTTAGAAATTCATTCATTCATTCATTATCTCTAGCCGCTTTATCCTTCTACAGGGTCGCAGGCAAGCTGGAGCCTATCCCAGCTGACTACGGGCGAAAGGCGGGGTACACCCTGGACAAGTCGCCAGGTCATCACAGGGCTGACACATAGACATAGACAACCATTCACACTCACATTCACACCTACGGTCAATTTAGAGTCACCAGTTAACCTAACCTGCATGTCTTTGGACTGTGGGGGAAACCGGAGCACCCGGAGGAAACCCACGCGGACACGGGGAGAACATGCAAACTCCGCACAGAAAGGCCCTCGCCGGCCCCGGGGCTCGAACCCGGACCTTCTTGCTGTGAGGCGACAGTGCTAACCACTACACCACCGTGCCGCCACAATCTTAGAAATAAAAAAGCTATATAATAAACTCCTTATTAATCTCACTTGCTCGTTCTTTATGGGGAAATATTAGACCTCAGTCTTTTTGTATGGACCTTGCCATACTGTCAAGACCTTGGTCTGATATTTTCCTGTAAAAACCTTGCGCTCAGTTAATACCGACTTTGTCTCGGATATTATTCACCTCGCCTTTAGTGAATAATTGTGAAATAATCAAATATATTCACAAAAAAAGCTCTCCTGAATGCCACTAAAGTTCCCCAGCTAACATTTTCTTCTTAAACCCTTTTCACTAAATTACTGAGAGAAATTTTCCTAAGAAATCAGAACACTTAAATTAAGACGGCTTTGATTTCTTTCTTTCTTTTAGGGCGGCACGGTGGTGTAGTGGTTAGCGCTGTCGCCTCACAGCAAGAAGGTCCAGGTTTGAGCCCCGTGGCCAGCGAGGGCCTTTCTGTGCGGAGTTTGCATGTTCTCCCCGTGTCCGCGTGGGTTTACTCTGGGTGCTCCGGTTTTCCCCACAGTCCAAAGACATGCAGGTTAGGTTAACTGGTGACTTTAAATTGACCGTAGGCGTGAGTGTGAATGGTTGTCTGTGTCTATGTGTCAGCCCTGTGATGACCTGGCGACTTGTCCAGGGTGTACCCCGCCTTTCGCCCATAGTCAGCTGGGATAGGCTCCAGCTTGCCTGCGACCCTGTAGAACAGGATAAAGCGGCTAGAGATAATGAGATGAGATGAGATGATTTCTTTTAACTGGCTAAAGCACCAAGTGAGAAACTTAGGGTGGCAATTTCAGCCTTAAAAAGGCTGCTTGTTCCTCACCAATCTGCTGTGATTGGTCATTTCCGTCTGAGATTTCATTTCAGCCTTACAATCAACAAAGTACTGTATGTTTAAGATGAAGCTGAAGACACAAATACTGTCTAGTTTTCTGGTTTTTGATTGGTCAAGGCTTTGGGCTTTTAAGACTCACATGAAACTAAACAATACCATCAAAATCCAGCTCTCAAGGTGAGTATGAGCACTCATTCTACTAATAAATCAATAGAGACTTTGCCTCAAACAGCATAATGCTCAAGTGGAGAACAGACGATGGAGAACACGATCTAATCTGAGACCTGTTTAGTCGATCAGTGACACTTCTAGGACAATGGGCAGGGTCAAAGGTCGTCCTGCCTCAGTCTGATTCTGTCAACCATGTTGAAGTGGAGGAGAGTGTGGCAACAGCAGGACAAGCCCCTAGAGCACTGAGCTGAGCTAACGCTAACAGGTGTGTGTGTGTGTGTGTGTCCTAAGAAACCTTAAGAAATACATTTTTTAAAACTTTTGCTGTCTTTCATGTTTACTTAAGTTCCCACTATTCAAAAACATTTCCATGACCAGATTTCTGAGAAGAAAACCGGGGTCATTTTCAGTTCGGCGGTGAAAATATCATTAAAACATCTAATGTTTTCATCTTTGTAAAAAAACGGGAACATTTCTGTTTTTCATGTATTTTGATCATGCACTGCATTAAAAGTGGCATTTTCCTCACTGACTGCACTGTAGGCCGACTCTACAACTGCTTTAGGTTCACATTAATTAAAGACAATGTGAAAATCTCTGGTATGCATACATAGTTTAGATTTATAGATTCTTAAAATGTAGGCTAGCTGAAATACATGTTTTAAACCCATGAAAGTAAATATTAATTAAATATTAATTACCATATATGCCACTAATAATGGACACAAAACACACAACATAATTTAAATAAACAGTTTACTTCAATCCAAGCAATTTCAAGGTATGTTATTATTATTATTATTATTATTATTATTATTATTATTACTGAGGATACAAATGATTCCCGATCTCCCATCACCTAAACTGTAGTCATAGTTGAATTGACGACCAAGCCTAAATGAGCAACCTTAATCAAAATGTGTAGTCTGCTACACGTCACAACAAATTATACAAATTACTGACACTTTGATAACATTACCATAAGCCTACAGCTTGACATCCCCAGCAACTCTGTGAGATAACACACCAATTTGTGTGTAAGTTAGCTTATGCCGTTGAACTGTTACAATTTTACCTCAGCTGGATTTCCGTTACAGCAACACTACATCTAGCAACAACTTCAGCTGACTGATTGGCGCTGCACTGAGCTTTCTCCTGCTAGCATTGGCTGCAGTAGGCTACGGTTTGTTAGGTCAACCACTACAGCTCAATACAGTGTGGCAAGCAATGTTATGTCATATACTACATTGCAAAATGTAGCTTACACATTTAAAGGCTAAATAACATTGATGACAAACAATGTCACGTCAGCCTACAAGAAAAGACTATGGTTCACCTGTAAGGAGCAGATGAAGCAATCTGTCAAAGCTGAATGAATGACTTTAGTTTAGGCAAAAATTCTCGTGCACCGCAAAAAAGTTGTTCTTCAGCTCTACTAATCAAAATACTACAAAGGCTATCGCCAGAGGTGGTATAGAACATCTCTGCTATCAGCCTGAGCCCGTTTTAAAGCGATCCACAAAACAATACGTGCTGAAATCTGGTAGATGTTCCAGTCTGGATTTTTTTCAGCCTTTTTTTTTCGTGTCTGTTGTTCATAGTTAAAAACAGGGACATTTCTGGGGACAGCTCCAGCCGGGGACAGGTCACCAAAAACGGGGACGTCTGGTCACTTTACCCTACATTCCTCAACTACAGTCCTTATATTTAGTTGATTCATGAAGATTTCTTGATAGAATTTGTGAGTTCTACATACAGTATAACAAACTGTGCAATAATGTGTTCTCCGTGTCAGATTATATGTTAATAACATTGTCTAGTGACAGAGCTGCAATTAAAAAACTATATTCTGTTTGTGTCATTAATCAGTGTGATATGTGATTATGCAGAAAATGTGAACACAAACATTTTCCAAAGTGAGTTCGGGCTTGAATTTTTTCTGTCCTTTCACAAATTTTGTTTACGTTTCACCATTTCCACCACTGTATTCGTAGCTGTAATATGCAAACCTCTTATTGGTGGCTTTCAAACAAGTGTCTGAATTTTGAAATCAATAATTCTCAACACCACCAGAACTTTGTTGTCTGCTGTGATTGGTTGTGATAAAGGGCAGCCATCTTGGACAACCAGAATCCAAAAAGCAGTACGTCATAATCCATAAGATATCCGAATACTCAGTAGGCATTTAATAGTAGCTGCATAGTACTCGGATCATGATATATAGTGTGCAAACAAACTACACTATGGTATCGTATATGGGAGCCCAAATTAACCACTGAAGAAGAAGAAGAAGAAGAAGCCCCCAGGAAAAACAGAAGACGGTGGACTGAAGTGAAGCCAAGGGGTGTTTCTGGTGAGGTACAAACGTAAGTATCAGGAACAGTTTAAACATTTCTGATGTTGAAGAAATCAATTGTTGAAAATTTTTGCAGCATACATAATCTCTGAACATCCAGATTAAAGGACAGGGTAGATTCGTTTTGGTCAGGCACCACCCAAATTGATTAAATACATCATCAGCTTTTCTCTGGCTAATCAGACACAAGTAGTACAAGCAGTTGGGGGTTAGGTGCCTTGCTCAAGTGTATTTCACCCAGTCCTGCTGGTCCAGGGAATTGAACCAGCACCCTTTTGGTTCCAAAGTAGCTTCTCTAACCATTAGGCCATGGCTTCCCCACAGGGCAGATGGTGGTAGAGTGCATCCAAATTGTGTCCATACTACTTATTCACATTTGCATAAAATGTATGACAGGACAGTAACAGTCAGGTAGTTAGTTGTTAACCAACGTTAGTGCATACAGAGAATTCCCACCCACGTCTGTTCAAGGGGGTGTGATAGAATTGTTTGCATCATACAAAGACTGTCCTTCCCTCCACACCTCACTGGAAGGTACTGTCCAGCTATAATATGTTTCATCAGGTATGTAAAATCATTAAATTATATTGGCTGGCATTGAGTGGTATATCAGATATATTCCATTCAGCTAACATGATACTGAACGAGTCAAAGACGAATAGCTGAATGGAATATATCTGAGGGCGGCACGGTGGTGTAGTGGTTAGCGCTGTCGCCTCACAGCAAGAAGGTCCTGGGTTCGAGCCCTGGGGCCGGCGAGGGCCTTTCTGTGTGGAATTTGCATGTTGTCCACGTGGGTTTCCTCCGGGTGCTCCGGTTTCCCCCACAGTCCAAAGGCATGCAGGTTAGGTTAACTGGTGACTCTAAATTGACCGTAGGTGTGAGTGTGAATGGTTGTCTGTGTCTATGTGTCAGCCCTGTGATGACCTGGTGACTTGTCCAGGGTGTACCCCGCCTTTTGCCCGTAGTCAGCTGGGATAGGCTCCAGCTTGCCTGCGACCCTGTAGAAGGATAAAGCGGCTAGAGATAATGAGAGAGAGAGATGAATATATCTGATGTACCATGAAAAAAAGCCAGCTATTATTATTATTTATATACATTCCTTTCAGGTGTTCAGTACATCTTTCTCTTTCAAAATTCTCTCAAAATCTTCCGTATTTAACGAAGCAAACCTGGTGGCCATGTTTGTTTACAAATTGTCACAGTCACTCACTAGTGTGGAAGTTTTATGTCTCCAATGTTTGACATGTTGTCTTGACAACCATGCAATATTGTAAACCATATTCAACACTCATTCTCCATTGGGTAGAGTGACGTAATACATGTAGGATAAGCGATATGCTAACAATATTGCTTGCTATCAAGCCAGATGAATGAAACCCGCTAGAAGGGAATAGAACACGTTTTTATTCCATCGAAAAAGTGTCCTGTATGTATAATAATCTAGAATAGTGCACAGGTATGCAGTTTGAGACAGCTCTTTGTCTTCTGCTCCATTCACTTCTCACGAGCAATTTTATCAGTTTCTAGTGTACATCTCTCTCTCTCTCTCTCTCTCTCTCTCTCTCTCATTTTATTTCCCTCCAGTTAACCAATGCAGGTGTAATACTGTGTCCATTTCTCAGGAAGTCCAACTCCAGCTGTGTACGGCTCCAATCTATTGACACACTTCATAATAAATGGCTGTGGAGACACACTGCCCCCTGCTGCCCAGGCGAGCTCCAGCTACAAATCTCTGTACTGTACATACACAAATCATACATATCAAAAATAAAACTATTCACCTTTAAATAAAGACTCATAAATCTGTCAGCCTGCAGTGTGAAAGCACCCTTGAGTCATCTTCAGCTACTTTCAGTTTCCTGTCCATATGATTTGTTATTTATTTCAATGTCCAGTTTCTTACCTGTCTCTTAATTAAATTTATTCAGATGGTGTCCTGAAGGAATCGTTTTACTCCGTTTTTAGCAGGAAATGCCTTTAAATTAATCCATATTTCCTCTGAAACACACCTCATCAAGTCATCATCTTATTAGCAAGACGCTAACATATTAAACGTCTGGGACTGCAAGGGTGTCAAGTACAGTGGGCTTGAAGCTTTCATAGCTGTTTTTTTTTTCTTGCACTGGTTTAATAAATTTAACTTGTACATAACCACTAAACCCGTTATGTTATTATAAACAGACACTGTTGCTGTATATAACCACATAAAATTCGCTAATTCAGTGAGTGTTTCATAGGTGCCCGGTCTGCGTCCATTATAACGGTTTGAAATTTAAATTTTTAACTTTTAACCATCACTTTAGTGGGGTGCTGCGTGTGCAGTCTTGCTTCTGGTGTAAAATTAGCTTGATGTGTTATGTTTATATGGTCATTTTAATAACTTCAGCCTGTGAATTCATAGAAATATGTAATTCATATGTGTGAACTTAAAAAAACATACTTGCAAAATACAAAACATGAAATTATAAAATAATTGACTTGTAAAACAGAAATTGTGCACTAAAACAATACCCACACTGGCCACTTTAATAGGAACTTGTTCTTGATTCTAAGATCCCTGTTCTTGACTGCAGGAGTGGAACCCAATGTGATCTTCTGCTGTTGCATGCTGAGATGCTTTCCTGCTCATCACGGTTGGAAAGAGTGATTATATGAGTTACTATATCCTTCTGGCAAAAAAGCTCAAACCAATCTGAACATTTTCCTCTGACCTCTCTTATCAACAAGGCGTTTGTTTCCACCCACAGGACTGTCACTCACTCGATGTTTTTTTGTTTTTCGCATCATTCTGTATAAACTCTAGAGCCTGTTTGTTGTGTGTGAAAACCCCAGGAGATCAGCAGTTTCTGAAATACTCAAATCAGTCCATCTGGCTCAAACCAGCACCACAGTGAAAGTTACACTTTGAGATCACAATTTTTCCTATTCTGATGTTTGAAGTGAACATTAATTGAAGCTCTTGATTTGTATCTGCATGATTTGATGCATTGTGCTGCTGTCGAGGGATTGGCTGAGGAGATAATTGCATAAAACAGCAGGTGGATGGGTGTTCCTAATAAAGAGGCCGGTGAGTGTATATGCCTATTCCAAAAATGCAACTACACTCCATTAAAAGTATAAACTAGAATTTACTGTCACAAATACACTCATTGTCCACTTTATTAGGAACAAAGAATGAAGAAAAAATATGAGCTCTGTGACTTTGATCGTGGCTGGTGGACCAAAGAGCTGGTTTGAGTATTTCAGAAACTGCTGATCTCCTGGGACACACAATAGAATGGTGTGAAAAAAAATTTGAGTGAGTGACAGTTCTGTGGGTGGAAGCGCCTTGATAAGAGAGGTCAGAGGAAAATGGCCAGATTGCTTTGTGTTGCGGAAGGATATAGTAACTTATATAATCACTCCTTACAACTGTGGTGAGCAGAAAAGCATCTCAAAACACCAACCTTGGGGTGGATGGGCTACAACAGCAGAAGACCATATAGATAGTTTTCACATGATGTCACAGAGTCGGGGATTCCCTAGTGGCGGCCATCTTGTGGGTCAAGCTTACCGTATGGGTCACTGAGCACACATTGTAACGCACGAGTACAAAGTCTTCAAAAGAACCCAAGCAGGCTATTTAAAGCTAGCAATGGTGCACACCTGTTGTATTCACGGCTGTCGTAATAGGTCAGATAATGACGTCAAGCGGAGCTTTTATGGAATTCCCACTGTACGGGAGCACGAAGGTGAGCAAACAAAGAAACTCCGCATACAAAGGAGAAATCTATGGCTTGCAAGAATCAACCACAAGGATTATCAGCCTTCCAAACACAGCAAAGTCTGCTCTGATCATTTTATAAGTGGTAAGTTGTTTAAATAAACAATCAATTGTTTTAAGTTTGTTTTTGGAAACCAAAACATCATGTGAACAATCTCTGGAGAATGCCTAACTGGAACCGCTGAGTGTACGTTTACATTGTAATGTACACTTAATATCGCTCGTTTGTCACGTTTCTATTTGACACTTGTCACTTCACTCACGCAAGGGTCATTTTTGAAAAACATTTTAGGTCTATTCTGTATGCAGGGATGCAAACAGCGCGCCTTTTGGTGGATGCCGCCTTTTTCACGGCTGAATCGCGCAGATCCGATTTTTTTATTAGGGGGGGCGTTGGAGTGTCTGATTATAATTTCAAAGTAAATTCTGTATTAAAATTACTAAATAAGCAAATCCATTACAGTCCATGAAACACAGGAAGTATAAGGATGAGAAAAAAACAGTGAATCGGAAAGCTGCGCACATTTGCGCAGCTTCGCGCAAATGTGCGCAGCTTTCCGATGCAAAGTAATATTGCACAGTATTCATAATAGTCTTAAATCAACTCGATATTATACACACACATATATTTATATGCAGTGTTGAGAGCTCTAAAATTCCAATGTTTACATACCTTGGCTGTAATTAGGACACGACTGTCACTTGTTTTTATATGGTGGACTTCACGGACCCAGCCACAGACAAAATAATTGTATTACTCCAGCGACTTGTATGCTTTGAGGTCGTCAAGTGTGTAGGCACTTTTACTATTCACGAAATAGTTCACAATATCATGGTACGATATGGATGGCAGCCCTGCATAGTCACTTGAAAATGCATCTTTGTCCACTTCGTAGAGGTCAATTCCCCCAATCAAGGCCAGTTTGGCTGCATACCGTTGTCGTGAGATGTCGTCCAATGTATCCATATACTTCCGTTTGCTTGATTTTGCCGACATTGAGCTTTATTTTAGAAAACTGACTATATAACTTTATAAATTCGTCCGAGATAACGTAGCCGGTAATGGCGATGGTCCTTTGTTTGCCCCACAATATGACTTTGCTGTGTTTGGAAGGCAATATACGCCCCCCCTAAAAAAAAATCGGATCTGCGCGATTCAGCCGTGAAAAAGGCGGCATCCGCCAAAAGGCGCGCTGTTTGCATCCCTGCATACAGAATAGACCTAAAATGTTTTTCAAAAATGACAATTTTCCGGTCTTCAACTGTCCAGTTTGGGTGAGCCTGTGGTTATGATAGTATCAGGTTCATGTTCTTGAATGACAGGAATGGAGGAAGAAGAAGAAGAAGAAGATGTTTCAGTGTGTGCTTTTATTGGAAAACAACCAATATCATGCCACATCATGCAACAGTGTTTTATTCCTTTGATGTTTCCACCATAACCTTATTTAAACCTGTTGCTATCATTGAATGTCCTGATAATATCAGAGACACACAATATCAATTCAATTTTTCTTAATCATATTAATGCTACAATTTTTTATAACACCCATAGAAAACCTATTGAAACATCTGAGAGGTTAAAATTCTTACTTAACACAATAAAAAAAATTTTGTTAGAATGTTAATTAGCATATTGAGGTTGTTTGACCAACTGTTACTGGACCTATTGTTTTATGAACCGGTACACTTCTAAACGAACAAATCAAACAAACCAATACCTATATGACATAACATGTTGTTCATGTCGTGGTTGGTTTGTTTGATTTTTTTCATTAAAAAACAAATTGAAATGAACAAATCCATGGTATCGATTCACAGGAACTAGGTGCACCATGGATGACTACTAAGATTGACGTAGTGATCCACACTGGGATGAAAAAATATTATGAGGATGCATGATACATTACAGAGTAAGATAAACCTCTGTGTTTTGAGCTTATAGCCAGAGAAATTTGAACATGGCTAATGATCAGTGGATGCTAGAAGGATGTGACATTGGTTAGCAAAAGTCATGCTAGCTTCAGTTTAGGTTAGCATACAGCTGAGGTGTCCTTATTCTGTCATCTAAAAATTACAGAAAAGGCCTTTTGCCAGCAGATTGTGTGTGTGTGTGTGTGTGTGTGTGTGTGTGTGTGTGTGTGTGTGTGTGTGTGTGTTAATCAATACAAAGAAAACAGCATCATGACATCGGGGCCTTGCACCCATTAGTCGCTTGACTGCAACTATTAGGAAAGCAATACAGAGGCAGCTGAAACACAGGTCAATAACCTCCAAGGAAACATGCTGAGCCAAGGCATCCCAGGACACACACACACACACACACACACAGAGCAAAAAGCAGATTTTCTTGTGAACTGCAACCTTTAAAAGTCAGATGATATTGAATTCCATTCAGCTGCAGAAGTGTCCAATAACCCGATTCTGTGTATCCCTTCTATGCAAGTAAACATGCGCACGCGCACACACATACACACACAGCTGACATCAAGCAGAAAGGCAAGGTACACCCTGGACAGGTCGCCAATCTATCACAGGGCTAAAGCAGAGATTAACAACCATGTCTTTGGACTGTAGGAGGAAACCGGAAAACCTGGAGGGAACCAATGCAAGCACGAGGAGAACATGCAAACTCCACATAATAGAAAGGTGCCAGTTGGCCGCAAGATTCGAACCTTCTTAGTGTGAGGCGACAGTGTTAACTACTGAGAGGCTGTCCACACGGCAATGGATTCAGGTGAATCTGATAAAATTGTTTATCGTTTCGGCCTGGCGTCCACACGGCACCGGCGTTTTGGGTGCCCCAAAACGATATTTTTTGAGAACGGGTTCCAGAGTGGAAAAATCTGGCAACGGCGCCGTTGCGAAGTCGTCTGGATGAGTAGAACGGATTTGTTTACGATGACGTCACAACCACATGACTAGAACAAGCAGCACTCTCGCGTGCATCATTCGTAACAACAACAGCGACAGTGGATAAGAATCTTTATTATTGGATAAGAATCTTTTGAAATTGTTTACACATTAACCTGACTGACCTGTCAGACAGACAATTTACACCTGCTTTGATGAACAGAAAGTACAGCCTTCCACACAAAGCAACAGTTACCTGACTATAATGGAGGCAGAGGGGAAAAGGGTCAGAAGACCCTTCAACAGACTGTTTTGTATGAACCACTGCATTGCATTCACTTTTGTATACAGCTTTTCTTTTAAACAAGTAACTGAACCATTTCTTGAATTTCTTTTTTTTTATTGGATAAGACTGCTTTTCAAAATGTTCACACAATATAAAAAGTTATATAAATTATATAAAAATGATTTTCAAAATGTTCACACACAATAAGAAAATTAAGTTATATAAAACTAAGCACACTAATAAAACTAATTTGTACACACAGAAGGCACGATTTCCTCGCGTAGCCGCAGCCGTCTTCTTCTTGTTGTTGTGTGTTTGTTCCTGTGAGTGCTTCACGCCGGGTAGAAGAAGGGGTTTATGCGCATGCGTCCTACTTCTTCTATTGTTCTGGTGTCTCCGATGTGACCATCTTACAGCGCACGTAGAGGTGTGGCATGTGTATTGCATCGTTTTCAGCAAGCGTTGCGTTGCCATATGTACTGTACCTGATATTTTACTGATCCGTTGCCCATGTGGACGCGATATTTTTTTTTTATAAAATCTCGTTGCCATTGTCGTGTGGATGTAGCCTGAGCCTCCCAGTAATTCTGTTATTAGTCCAAATTCTTCTGAATAGATTTTGCTAACTGTACAGGAACGGTACCAGCAGTAACTAGAGACCCTGAGGAGTGGGGCCAGCAGCATTGTTCAAATTTAAAAAAAAAAAACACTTGGAATTGTGCTGCTGTAGGGCTGTAATCAATGACAGGGTGGTGTGAAGCAGAGTTAATGTTACCAACCTAAAGTTGATTATTTTCCTATGATTGTATATCCCAAAGTGTTTTATTCCTCTTATACAACAGCAATTTGCCACTGATGACAATTTTTTAAATTAAACAACATGTCGTCCTGGAGGGCGGCACGGTGGTGTAGTGGTTAGCGCTGTCGCCTCACAGCAAGAAGGTCCTGGGTTCGAGCCCTGGGGCCGGCGAGGGCCTTTCTGTGTGGAGTTTGCATGTTCTCCCCGTGTCCGCGTGGGTTTCCTCCAGGTGCTCCGGTTTCCCCCACAGTCCAAAGACATGCAGGTTAGGTTAACTGGTGACTCTAAATTGACCGTAGGTGTGAATGTGAGTGTGAATGGTTGTCTGTGTCTATGTGTCAGCCCTGTGATGACCTGGCGACTTGTCCAGGGTGTACCCCGCCTTTCGCCCGTAGTCAGCTGGGATAGGCTCCAGCTTGCCTGCGACCCTGTAGAAGGATAAAGCGGCTAGAGATAATGAGATGAGATGAGATGGGGTATGTTTGACTTTAATTAAACATGATTAGTTTACCATCAGAGGGCGATGTTACATCTCATTTCAAAGCGGCATTTAAGCGACGTAGGCCTACATTTCTGGTCTGTGTTAAAAATCTGTCAAGTTTTTCTGCTCCCCAAAACAAAGCACTATAACTTATCACCTAGATATCATTATCTCTGGGTGAAATGTGAATATACATTACTGTGCAAAAGGCTCCAGCACATGCAAAGAAATGCTGTAGAGCAAAGACGCCTTTGAAAATAACGAAAGTAAATGATTCTACATTTAAAAACAAGTGTTGCCAAGCAAAACATACCTCGCCCGGCAGCACTTATTTTATACCTATATGTTGATAATGATAATATTTCTCAATCATCAGCTGTCAGGTTATAGTCCTATGAAAATCCATGACCTTGAGTTTGACATTTCACTGTCATTCAAGGTCAAAGGTCATGGTGCCAAATGAAAGCCCACATGGCACTTTCTATAAGTTGATAATGGTAAATATCTGTCTACCATTAACCGTTTTCAAGTTATAGCCCTCTTACCATTAACCGTTTTCAAGTTATAGCCCTCTGAAAATCCATGACTTCGAGTTTGACCTTTCAAGGTCAAAGGTCATGGTGTCAAATGAAAGGTCATATGGGAGTCATATGCTCATAATAGTAAACATCTGTCTATTGGCAACCGTTTTTGAGTTATAATGGAAAATATGTTATTTTGACCGAAAGGTTGACCTTTCCGGTGACCTTCACCTTGACCCAACTGCTCCCAAAATTTAATCAGGTAATCTACGGACCATGGCCCACCTACCCTGAAAATTCAAAGTCAATTGGTGCAACCGTCTAGACGCTAGATTTTTAAAAGACAGGCACACAAACAAACCGCACTGATACTTCACCCCACTGACTCCATCAAGGGTGAGGTAAAAATATAATAAAGAACAAAGAGTAAACAGTAATGCATAAAAAAAGTCAATGTTTTTTGTGATGACCTTTTATTTTTATTTTTTTTAAATATGAGTCTCAGGTACAATGAGTGCAGTTTTATAAGCAAATGAGCTGTAGGTTTTACTGAGCATCTTACAGAACCAGCCACCGTTCTTCTGGACACTTTGACTGTCACACTCGCGTCTTCATTTTGCACCAAAACCCAGCAGCCTTGAAAAGAATAAACCATTATTTGTCACATGCACACTTTAAAGCTCATAGGCAACGGTTTTAATTTTATGCAGATTTGAAACTTTATACAGTGGGGCAAAAAAGTATTGAGTCAGTCACCAATTGTGCAAATTCTCCCACTTAAAAAGATGAGCGAGGCCTGTAATTTTCATCATACTGTAGGTACACCTCAACTATGAGAGACAAAATGAGAAAAAAAAATCCAGAAAATCACATTGTCTGATTTTTAAATAATGTATTTGCAAATTATAGTGGAAAATAAGTATTTGGTCAATAACAAAAGTTCATCTCAATACTTTGTTATATACCCTTTGTTGGCAATGACAGAGGTCAAACGTTTTCTGTAAGTCTTCACAAGGTTTTCACACACTGTTGCTAGTATTTTGGCCCATTCCTCCATGCAGATCTCCTCTAGAGCAGTGATGTTTTGGGGCTGTCGCTGGGCAACACGGACTTTCAACTCCCTCCAAAGATTTTCTATGGGGTTGAGATCTGGAGACTGGCTAGGCCACTCCAGGACCTTGAAATGCTTCTTACGAAGCCTCTCCTTCGTTGCCCAGGCGGTGTGTTTGGGATCATTGTCATGCTGAAAGACCCAGCCACGTTTCATCTTCAATGCCCTTGCTGATGGAAGGTTTTCACTCAAAATCTCACGATACATGGCCCCATTCATTCTTTCCTTTACACGGATCAGTCGTCCTGGTCCCTTTGCAGAAAAACAGCCCCAAAGCATGATGTTTCCACCCCCATGCTTCACAGTAGGTATGGTGTTCTTTGGATGCAACTCAGCATTCTTTCTCCTCCAAACATGACAAGTTGAGTTTTTAGCAAAAAGTTCTATTTTGGTTTCATCTGACCATATGACATTCTCCCAATCCTCTTCTGGATCATCCAAATGCTCTCTAGTAAACTTCAGACGGGCCTGGACATGTACTGGCTTAAGCAGGGGGACACGTCTGGCACCGCAGGATTTGAGTCCCTGGCGGCATAGTGTGTTACTGATGGTAGCCTTTATTACTTTGGTCCCAGCTCTCTGCAGGTCATTCACTAGGTCCCCCCGTGTGGTTCTGGGATTTTTGCTCACCGTTCTTGTGATCATTTTGACCCCACGGGGTGAGATCTTGCGTGGAGCCCCAGATCGAGGGAGATTATCAGTGGTCTTGTATGTCTTCCATTTTCTAATAATTGCTCCCACAGTTGATTTCTTCACACCGAGCTGCTTACCTATTGCAGATTCAGTCTTCCCAGCCTGGTGCAGGTCTACAATTTTGTTTCTGGTGTCCTTTGACAGCTCTTTGGTCTTGGCCATAGTGGAGTTTGGAGTGTGACTGTTTGAGGTTGTGGACAGGTGTCTTTTATACTGATAACGAGTTCAAACAGGTGCCATTAATACAGGTAACGAGTGGAGGACAGAGGAGCCTCTTAAAGAAGTTGTTACAGGTCTGTGAGAGCCAGAAATCTTGCTTGTTTGTAGGTGACCAAATACTTATTTTACCAAGGAATTTACCAATTAATTCATTAAAAATCCTACAATGTGATTTCCTGGATTCTTTCCCCCCATTCTGTCTCTCATAGTTGAAGTGTACCTATGATGAAAATTACAGGCCTCTCTCATCTTTTTAAGTGGGAGAACTTGCACAATTGGTGGCTGACTAAATACTTTTTTGCCCCATTGTATGTTAAAAAACCCTCTGTAATTTTCTTCTGGTCCCAAGACGTATTGTTAATAAGTAATAATTAAAATAAGTTAGCGCGGATCGCGGCGAATTTCTGTCGGCTATTTCCATGACCACTCAGTGCATGACGTCATTTAAGCCAAACAAACCGCTTGAGTTGAGTCCACTTCCGTTTATTAACATTGCCGTTCGGCTTGAGTGCAGACGTGCGTTCAGGAATTTCCAAAGAAAAACCCATGCCTTATTGTTGTGCAGTGAACTGTGACAACGGGACTCGTTCAGGAAGAAGTTTTTACTTTTTTCCAAAAGAGGAGGAGAGAGTGGATTGTGCATGTGAAGCGAGAGGGTTGGCAGCCGGGTAAATACGCCGCTCTATGCTCCGATCACTTCGAGGAGGATTCATTTTTGAAGAATCCCCATCTGTTGGAGAGTTTAGGTATCAGTGTCGGACAGAGAAGGCTCAAACCTGACGCTGTTCCGACAAAATTCGAGCACAAAAGCAAGCAGTCAAAGAAGAAACAGGCCAGCAATGCTCAAGCAAAAAGAAGAAGATTGGAGGAAAACATTTTTACCTTTGCTTGCAATTTTTCAAGTAAAGAATCCTGAGGGATCCTGTACAATCATTGTGGAAATGAGACAAAAGGGATAGTTTGTCATGGCTACCTGCCAGCATGCTAACATGCTATTGACTAACATGATAAATGTCTGCGTGTGTGTGTGTATGTCCGAACGCAAGTGTTCCTAATGAAGTGGCCACTAAGCTGAAGTTAATTTGTCACCGCTAAAATGATACCTGCGGGCATGCTAACATGCTAATGTTTCTCATGCCATTTGCATGCTAAATGTATGCGCGTGTTTATACAGACACGTGTTCCTAATAATGTGGCCATTAAGTTGAAGTTGATTAGTCACAGCTAACATGCTAACCGCTAGCCTGCTAACATGACAATGGCTGACATGCTCAGTGTAAATGTCTGTGCATGGTTTTACACAAGTGTTCCTAATAAAGTGGCCACTAAATTGAAGTTGATTTGCAATGGCTACCTGCTAACATGCTATTGGTTAACATGATTAATGTTTGTGTGTGTTTAGAGTAGGCTATAAATGGTATAATGCTTGTATTAATATTAGCAATAAATTATATTAGCAATATAAATGAATCCACGTTCTATTACAGGGATTGTGTGTGTGTGCCCCTGTGCGCATCAGTGGGTAACCCCATTAAATGTCCTGGTATATGTTATCACTGAATTGTTGAAAATTAGCCCTGTATGTTTCTCTCCAGTTGGGCCGAGGCGAGGGCATGGACCAGGTCCTTGAAGGGGGAGGACTCCATGGGGCTGTTCTCTTCTGTACTCCGTCCCGGGTGTCGGCACCACTGTAGAAGTAGTTAAGGTGGGTGGAGCACAGAAGCACGGCAGGCCAGAACTGAGTTCGCAAAAACCCTTTTATTTTAGCTTTTCAGCTTGACATTTATTCTCCCACGCACACACGCACGCACACAAGTGTTCTGGTTGGAGAGAGAGCTCCCTTCCTCTGCTCTCCCTCTCCTCTTATAGGGCGTGGTCACTGGGGAAGACACACAAACACAGGTTAATTCCCGTAAGGTGCAGTGATTCTGTCACTCACCTTCCCTGGCTCCGCCCTCCATTCACAGACTGACGCTTGACCACACCCCCGCTGCCACAAAAGTATATTTAGAAAGTGGTTAAATAAATGAACCTCCTAAACGTGTGCTCAGTTCGCAAGTAAACACAGAGCTGCTTCCAGTCTGTTCGGCTTAAATGACATCACGACGACGGTCCCCTGGCGGTGAAAGTGCACATAAGTGAGATGTAAACAAACCTTTGGAAATTGGGCAAAACAGTATATTTTAAGCATTTTATTCAATTTTAGGGTGCAAATTAGACACCAGGAAGATTGAATTCGCTTTTTGGGTCGTTCTTCTAGACAATAAAGTTGATATTCTACATTTCACCTCCAACCGTTGCCTATGACCTTTAAGCACAGTAAGATTCATCCTCTGCATTTAACTCATCTGAAACAGTGAACACACACACACACACACACACACACACACACACCCAGAGCAGTGGGCAGCCATGCTACAGCACCCAGGGAGTAGTCAGGGGTTAAGTACCCTGCTCAAGGGTACTTCAGCCCAAGGTCACCCCATATTAACCTAACTGCATGTCTTTGGACTGTGAGGGAAACCGGAGCACCCGGAGGAAACCCACGCAGACACGGGGAGAACATGCAAACTCCACACAGAAAGGCCCTCACTGGCCACTGGGCTCAAACCCAGAACCTTCTTGCTGTGAGGCGACAATGCTAACCACTACACCACAATGCCACCCACATTACAAAAGTGTTTCTTATGTAACATGCTGCTTTCTTTACTGACGTAACATTTTTTCTGTAACATTTAATTTTGTCCTGGAAAACTCAATTTGGAAATTGAAAACGTTTTTATACTGGCTCAGTAATGTAGGAATCGTAAAATATAAATAAAATAAAAATCTATAACAAAGTTAGTTTGTAAAAAAAATAGGGTACCGAAGACTTTATATATTCAGTGGTATGTAGAATTATAAGCTAATAGACGCTGTGGAGAAAATTATACTTGTGTAAAAACTTTTGCTTAATCAGATTAATAATAATAGGGTCACTTTGAAAGGATAAAAATGAACAAAACATTGAATGCCGATGGGGGCCTTTCTGTGTGGATTTGGCATGTTCTCCTTGTGCCTGTGTGGGTTTCCTCCAGATGCTCCAGTTTCCACCCACAGTCCAAATACATGCAGATGAATTCAATTGGCTACTCTAAACAGACCTACAGTGGTGCTTGAAAGTTTGTGAACCCTTTAGAATTTTCTATATTTCTAAATAAATATGACCTAAAACATCATCAGGTTTTCACACAAGTCCTAAAAGTAAATAAAGTGAACCCAGTTAAACAAATGAGACAAAAATATTATATTTGGTCATTTATTTATTGAGGAAAATGATCCAATATTACATATCTGTGAGTGGCAAAAGTATGTGAACCTTTGCTTTCAGTATCTGGTGTGACCCCTTTGTGAGCAATAACTGTGACTAAACGTTTCTGGTAACTGTTGATCAGTCCTGCACACCGGCTTGGAGGAATTTTAGCCCATTCCTCCGTACAGAACAGCTTCAACTCTGGGATGTTGGTGGGTTTCCTCACACGGACTGCTCACTTCAGGTCCTTCTACAACATTTTGATTGGATTAAGGTCAGGACATTGACTTGGCCATTCCAAAACATTAACTTTATTCTTCTTTAACCATTCTTTGGTAGAATGACTTGTGTGCTGAGGGACATTGTCTTGCTGCATGACCCACCTTTTCTTGAGATTCAGTTCATGGACAGATGTCCTGACATTTTCCTTTAGAATTCGCTGGTATAATTCAGAATTCATTGGTGCATCAATGATGGCAAGCCATCCTGGCCCAGATGCAGCAAAACAGGCCCAAACGATGATACTACTACCACTATGTTTCACAGATGGGATAAGGTTCTTATGCTGGAATGCAGTGTTTTCCTTTCTCCAAACATAACGCTTCTCATTTAAACCAAAAAGTTCTATTTTGGTCTCATCCGTCCACAAAACATTTTTCCAAAAGCCTTCTGGCTTGTCCACGTGATCTTTAGCAAACTGCAGATGAGCAGCAATGTTCTTTTTGGAGAGCAGTGGCTTTCTCCTTGCAACCCTTCCATGCACACCATTGTTGCTCCGTGTTCTCCTGATGGTGGACTCATGAACATTAACATTAGCCAATGTGAGAGAGGCCTTCAGTTGCTTAGAAGTTACCCTGGGGTCCTTTGTGACCTCACTGACTATTACACGCCTTGCTCTTGGAGTGATCTTTGTTGGTCGACCACTCCTGCAGAGGGTAACAATGGTCTTGAATTTCCTCCATTTGTACACAGTCTGTCTGACTGTGGATTGGTGGAGTCCAGACTCTTTAGAGACGGTTTTGTAACCTTTTCCAACCTGATGAGCATCAACAACGCTTTTTCTGAGGTCCTCAGAAATCTCCTTTGTTCGTGCCATGATACACTTCCACAAACATGTGTTGTGAAGATCAGACTTTGGTAGATCCCTGTTCTTTAAATAAAACAGGGTGCCCACTCACACCTGATTGTCATCCCATTGATTGAAAACACCTGACTCTAATTTCACCTTCAAATTAACTGCTAATCCTAGAGGTTCACATACTTTTGCCACTCACAGATACGTAATATTGAATCCATCCATCCATCGTAGCTGCTTATCCTATCCTACAGGGTCGCAGGCAAGCTGGAGCCTGTCCCAGCTGACTATGGGAGAGAGGCAGGGTACACCCTGGACAAGTCACCAGGTCATAGCAGGGCCAACACATAGACACAGACAACCATTCATGCTCACACCTACGGTCAATTTAGAGCCACCAATTAGCCTAACCTGCATGTCTTTGGACTGTGGGGGAAACCAGAGCACCCGGAGAAAACCCACGCAGACACGGGGAGAACAAGCAAACTCCACACAGAAAGGCCCTCACAGGCCGCGAACCCAGGACCTTCTTGCTGTGAGGCGACAGTGCTAACCACTACACCACCATGCCGCCCGGGTAATATTGGATCATTTTCCTCAATAAATAACTGACCAAGTATAATATTTTTGTCTCATTTGTTTAACTGGGTTCTCTTTATCTACTTTTAGGACTTGTGTGAAAATCTGATGATGTTTTAGGTCATATTTATGCAGAAATATAGAAAATTCTAAAGGGTTCACAAACTTTCAAGCACCACTGTAAAGAGACTCAAGATTGCGTGATCTGAAATGGGTAAACACAAATCCAAAATGGCGGTCGCTAATAGTTCTATTCGTGTGGCCAGTGATACAATTTGGATTAAAAAAAACTCAATTAAATGACAAAAATGTCCATGATTACTATCGCAAATCATCATCTCTAGCTTTGCAGGAAGTGACCTTTTTCTTGTCATCTTCTGTTCAAGACTTGGCAGAGTATCAGGTTTTAACCTCCTTACTTTGCTTTTGGTATTAATTAAAGTTTCCTCGCTAACATGTGCCGAAGACACTTTCATCGAATTAGATAGCTTGAAATCTTTTCTTTTATCTCTCTTAATTCTTGTAATCCATATCTAAAAGAAATACAAATTTAACTGGCTCAGCAAGACGAAGGTTTCAATGCTACAGTGCACACAACTACCAAACAATGCGAATTCATTTGTAAATGTAGTAATTTCTTACCTCCTGAAGTCTTTTATTGCTTGGAAAAGAATGAAATGAGAGACTACTATCAGTTGAATTGTTATTGCAGCCATAAGCTGCACAATAATGCACCATTTTGAGCTATGTCTCAGACTTTGTAGTTCATGAATACAGATTATCCATATGAACATGAAGCATGTAGGCGGTTGTGTCCCCATTTCAAACTATGTGACCACAGCACTCCAGTGGAGCCGAGGAGGTCTATTGAGGTTTTTCACCTGACGTCACAGGGTCACGTGACACCCCGGTGTCCTCCATTTTGAAGGTCAAGCTAGCTAATGTCAACGGAGCCAGTGTAAATAGCTGCCGGAGCGTGCTCCGGCTTGCTCCCCCTCAAATTAAGCAGCGCGCTCCGGCTTGCTCCCCCTCAAATTAAGCAGCGCGCTCCGGCTTGCTCCCGGAGTGCTCCGGCCGAGGTTCCGGAGCGCGCTCCGGCTTGCTCCCCCTCAAATTAAGCAGCGCGTTCCGGCTTGCTCCCGGAGTGCTCCGGCCGAGGTTCCGGAGCGCGCTCCGGCTTGCTCCCCCTCAAATTAAGCAGCACGCTCCGGCTTGCTCCCGGAGTGCGCTGCTTAATTTGAGGGGGAGTAAGCCAGAGCGCGCTCCGGCAGCTATTTACACTGGATCCGGTGTAAATAGCTGCCGGATCATAATTACAGTAAACTAGTAAATACAGTAAAGGAAAAACTTGAGGCTGAAAGGTTTTAACAGTCATCCAAATGACTGAACGTAAACATTGCTACAGTAACATACTAGCATATGTTGTTGACATTAGCTAGTGCTAACAGCTAGCTGCTAGTACACTGCTACAACACAGACACCGACCCTAATAATACAGTTCTTGGTCATTGCCTGGTAACAGCAAATTTATAACGGGCCATGTCTCAACAGACTAAGAAGTTATTTCAATGACATTTAATAACATTTTGTTTATCCTGAGGACCAAAAGTAAATGAAAATGTGAACAAACCTTAGCTGTAATAAGATGGCGACCACCGGCTCCAGGGACGACCCACTGATGTAGGCATGTTACCCAGCCTGACACAAAATATTTGTAGGCATCCAAACTCTTATACGCTTTCAGATCAATACCTGTGTATGGCGATGGGTTTTTAATGACATAGGTATACAGATCATGTGGGCCGAAGTCAGGTAAAGACGAGGGCTTCGTCAGTGAACAATCCTGGTGGAAGCAGGTAAACGTCGTTCTCTAAGCCTGCTAACCTCAATTTTTGCAAATACCTCTCCCTCTGCTCGCCCTGTAAATGCCCTACGTCGCTGGATAGTGAAGGTGTTTTCTGCATCTCGCTCCTTTTTCTTTTATGTTTTTCGTTTGTCGCCTTCCTCGCATTCAAACTGATTCGAGCCATGACGTCCAAAATGGCAGCCTAACGATGCATCACATGACTTGGTCACGTGGGTGAAAAACCTCAATTGCCCATAGGTGTGAATGTGAGTATGAATGGTTGTTCATCTCAGTGTTTGCCCTGTGATAGATTGGTGACCTGTCCAGGGTGACCCCTGCCTCTTTCCTGAAGTCAGATGGGATTGGATCCAACTTCCTTTACAACCCAGCGGTTGAGATAACGGATGGATGGAAGACATTTAATGTAAAGCCTAATGTAAGTTTTTCAATTTTATTACCACAATTGAAAAAGTAAGCAATTAATAGTGAGACAATCAAATGATTTGGCTCTGTGTGTTTATGTGTCCTTGTCTTCATGTTTCAGCTTTGTGAAATGACAATATTTTCTGGTTTAAGTTTTACTCATAGTTTGTAGCCTGATCTTGACCCTGTTCAAACTTTTCATGACTAAAACATCCCACTCCACAGTTCAGTAAAAACTTACATGATATTACATTACAAGCATTTAGCAGAGTCTCTTATCCAGAGCGACATACAACATACCCAGAGCAGTTTGTGGAGCAGTTGGGGGTTAAGTGCCTTGCTCAAGGCCCCTTCAGCCATTCCTGCTGGTCCAGGGAATCAAACCGGTGACCTTTTGGTCATTTCTCTAACTATTAGGCCATGGCTTCCCCCAGGCTTGTAGTACTCGAGTCCAGGACTCAGACTCGAGTCCGACTTGTGCCCTAATTTTAAGGACTCGTGACTTGACTTGGACTTCAGCACTAATGACTCGGACTTGGACTCGTGCCTTAACTGCATTAGGACTCGTAAACTGGAGAAGAGGACTCAGATTTTTTCTTTATTTTTTGTAACATACCATAGTAATTTGGCATAAGATATTTATATCTACATTAATTTTGTACTAATTTTGCACAAGAGTGTCACACCTGCATGCCTTGACGTGTGCATCAGATAGACGCTCACCCGCGCTCCGAACAGCGCACGCACCAAGCGGACTCTCACGCGCGCCATAAACGACTCGCACCTGCACAGGATTAAGGCACAATCAGCACATCTATATAAAAACTGTGAAAACACACTTACTTTGCGACGTATTGAGTTGCATTGCTGACACATTACCAAGCCTTATTTCCTTGTTTGGTTTCCTGATCCCTGATTTCCTGTTTCTTGACTTTGATTCTGCCATACGATAGCCTGTTTGTGCTTCGCTCGACCTACTGCCTGTTTTACGATTTTGCCTGCCATTCTGGATTGTTTACCTGTCTTCAATTGTATTAATAAACACACCTTCTGCACTTACATCCATCTCCCAACCATCTCTGACAGAATACTTTGCACTCCCTGACAAAGAGAATGCACATTCACCTGTTCATACGTCATGTTCAGGAACAAACTAATGTTAATGGTGCTAAAACAGCCACCGTCAAATGGTGCAGTTGGAGTGTTGGACTCGACTCAAAATTTTTTTTAATGACTTGGACTTGAACACTGGGGACTCGAGACTGGACTCGGACTTGAGATTTAGTGACTCAACTACAACACTGGTTTCCTGTGGGTGGTAGAAATGGGCAACTGGACTTGCTTGAAAATTCTTGAAAATGTTTCACCTCTCGTCCAAAAGGCTTCCTCAGTTCTGTCTGACTAATAGGGAGTATCAGATATTTATCTTATACTATAAGATATTTATAAGATAAATATCTGATACTCCCTATTAGTCAGACAGAACTGAGGAAGCCTTTTGGACGAGAGGTGAAACGTTTTCAAGAATTTTCAAGCAAGTCCAGTTGCCCATTTCTACCACCCACAGTTTACTATGACCTGGATGATTGAGAATCTTCACAGACATGAAACACTGGTTTCCCCTTTATCTTGGACCTTATGTTTACTAGGGGAAGGTTTGGGAAAGAAAACACTGATCTGGATGAGAAAAATATCAGAGTAGCACCTGTAAAGGATGGAAATACCCCAACTCCCCACAGAGAACTAATCCCTAATAGGGCTGTAGAAATTTTATCTTACACTTAGATCTCTCAGTGTTAGCCAACCAATTTGGCTTTACTTTGGATAAAAATGAAGACCAGTCCAAATTATACATTTTTATGTAAATGAAAATAATTCTATTCAGGGCCAAACAAACAAGCAAAAGCTACCTAAACTTCACAAACCTAAATTTGTGAATTTGCTGAATTTAGGACCAGTTTTGCAGTAAGTTTATTAATTAACAAGCATTGTACATACTTTTATGTAAAATAGATAGGTTAGGTTTGAGATAGGTTTTGAAACTTTTTCAAGAAAAAATGTTTCCTACCAGATGAATAAAGTCTTCTTCTTATTGTGTATGTGTGTGTTTTATGTGTTTATATGTGTTTTTCTATTTGAAGATGTAAAGGTGGAAGAAGATCCAGAATACTAGACACAAACATACCATTCTGATTTTTCTCCAAGTGGAGGGTTTATTTACAAAACATGAAAATACAGGCTTTGTACAGTTCAGGCTAATCAAAATAGAAAGCTAGAAAATATGATCAGATACAAAAATAGAATGGTGCTGACATTCCAAGGCAAGAGAGGTTCATTTATAGGCTACAAAACTGGAGACATATAAAACCGCATCACCACATTCTTTGCTGTGGCTAATATACAAATCTAACAGTACAGTATTAATCACTTCCGGTGTCCTGAGTAGAGAGATGCGGTGCTGAGAGTGTCTTTGCTCTGGTAGGCCAAATCCCGGATCATGGGGGGAAATGGATAATCGACGGGTGCACGCAGAGGCAAGGCAGGGAGCAGTCCAGATGTCAAGTATGGAGAGATAAAACTTGGAAACGTGCCTCCACCACCAGAATACGCAATACGCAGTGGATTGATCCCGAAACACGGACTGAGCCCGTAAAAGCTGTCACTTCCGAAAGGTTTAACCACAGAGGACTGCAGCGGGGAGAAGGCAGACTTTGAGGTGGGAAGGTGGAGCGTGTGAGACTGCTGCAGCACCGCCGCTGTGTTCTCAGTTAACGGAGCGTCCGGTTCATCTGCCTCTTGACCCTCTTTAGAGGCAAGCAGCATTTCGATGGCCTTCACAATGTCTCCTGAGCATGTACTCAGAGCTGACTCCAGCACATCCTGCTTGACATGAGGGAAGATTTTCATCAGCACCTCGACAGGCTCGCGCTCTCTACCGGAAGAAACTGACCTCGCCACGTCTCCAGACGCCTCGACTTTCGGTTTGTCTGACTCGCTTCCCGACTCCAGATCTGACAAGGAGAGAGATCGCGGGCTTGTAGTGTGGTCAGAGAGCCGGTCAAGCCCGGGAGACTGGTTTCCACCAAGCTGAAATGGCTCTGTGGGACTGGCCTCTGGGCCAAGGTCAGTATTGGCCAACGGGGACGTCACCGGGCGCATGTCAGAGCCAACCATGAAGCCATTAAACATATATTTTTTCACAGGATCTCCTGCAAACAAACAAACAAAAACAAATATAGGGTATGAGAATAACTTTAATGAAAATAAAATCAGCATCTCATCTCATTATCTCTAGCCGTTTTATCCTTCTACAGGGTCGCAGGCAAGCTGGAGCCTATCCCAGCTGACTACGGGCGAAAGGCGGGGTACACCCTGGACAAGTCGCCAGGTCATCACAGGGCTGACACATAGACACAGACAACCATTCACACTCACATTCACACCTACGGTCAATTTAGAGTCACCAGTTAACCTAACCTGCATGTCTTTGGACTGTGGGGGAAACCGGAGCACCCGGAGGAAACCCACGCGGACACGGGGAGAACATGCAAACTCCGCACAGAAAGGCCCTCGCCGGCCCCGGGGCTCGAACCCAGGACCTTCTTGCTGTGAGGCGACAGCACTAACCACTACACCACCGTGCCGCCTAAAATCAGCATATTATAAACAAATATACCTGATAAACAATTACACGCAGTGAGAAAACATTGTCTACTCATTAGGCCTGCATCATTATCACTCCTGTAGTGTAGGTTAGTTTCTAGCTTGTAGCATTTTGCTTAGAAGCATTTTTTAATGGTTTTAGCTCAATACCACAGCCCTTATGTGCGACTTGGGTTTCACGTTTACATCTCTTCAAGTTTCAAGTCGTGGAAACAAGTCGGAGCTGAAGAAACATTCAGATTCCTGATTTTCTGACTTGTAATAAATGTTTCTGAGGTGTTACACAAAAAGTTGATTTCACTCCACATTTTATACCATTTTAATAAATAGACCTACACGCCTTGTTTTTAGCTACACACTTGTTGTGAACAATATGAACCATTTCCATTTGAAGGTTTGATCCTAATTTAGTTTCTATATTAATTTTCGCCCTGTGATGACCTGGTGACTTATCCAGGGTGTACCCCGCCTCTCACCCGTAGTCAGCTGGGATAGGCTCCAGCTTGCCTGCGACCCTGTAGAACAGGATAAAGCGGCTAGAGATAATGAGATGAGATGAGATATTAATTTTCTTTCTGTTAACGAATGGTGTACAGATGTTTTCCGTCTGCAGTTGTGTGTGCTCATGCAGTTCATAGCTTTATGTATGTCTCTGGGGACTCTGTAGAGAGGGTCAGTAGCTTCAGGTCCCTTGGGGCCACCATCAATGATGACCTCAAGTGGACAGAGCACACGGTAGAGACAATTAAAAAGGCCCACCAATGTTTTCAGTTCCTCAGGCATCTGAGGAAAAGGCCAGATTTCCACTACAGTCCTCACCAGTTTCTACAGATGTGCTGTAGAGTCCATCCTCACAGGGTGTTATGGCAGCTGCACAACACAGGACAAGAAAGCCCTTCAGAAGGGGGTAAAAATGGCTCAAAGGACCGTAAGATTCTCAGCAACCCAGGACATTTCCACCATGAGCTGCCTCAGAAAAACAAAGTGCATCATGGAAGACTCCAGTCACCCTCAAGTCACCCTGCACTGATACCTTTTTCTTTTCTGCCCTCTGGTAAAATGCTCAGGACTACACACACAAGGTTCAGGGACAGCTTCTACTCCAATGCTATAAGACTGTTCGGCACACGCTAATGTGCAATACTAATACTAAACTTCACACTGTCATTTGCAAGTTATCTTTCATACTAATCCATCCGTACATCACTCTGCACTGTCACTTTGATTGTTAATTAATCATTCTATTAGATTAGATCTTTCTCTATCTTGCAATCCCCATATACAACCCACTGCAACACTTGAAATGTGAATAAACATTAAGTAAAATAATTAATAGGTCAATAACTACACAACCTCATACAGAATACTACTATCATCATCATCATTTTCATCATCATCATGGACGCACCGTTGTTCCTGTGCTCGCTGCTGAAGGCGGTGTGTAGCCCCAGTGTGTTACTTGGTGTGACCCCTCTCTCCATGAGCCCCGACCCCGGGTAAAGGATCTGCTGCATCTGTCGGGCTTCACTCTCCTCATGCGCTTGCTGTCGGCGGAGAGCAACCTGCGCTGCCATGACCCTCTGGCGCTCAGCGATGAGCGCACACTTGGCGCATGCGCAGTCCCTCCACCGGCAGAAGCGCTTGTGGCCCTTGAGTGCCGAGACGACACCATGGTTCCTGCAGCGTGCACACTTTGGGCTCCGTGCGGGATACTGAGCCCGGTCCAGGAGGTGCGGTGCACGGAGCAACAAGGGCGCGTGCAGCTGGGGAAGAGGGCCATCCATGTCTCCAGTGTGTGTGAGTGTGTGTGTGACTGTGTGCAGAGATGCAGGTTTTAAATCCTCACACAAACACACACCCACCACATTCAGATGAAGGCTCAGGTTCAGCCAATGAGCTTCACTCTAAAACCTTCATTGTTCTCAAGTGACTGCAAGGTAACACACACACACACACTTACCTTCCAAAAATTCCATGTCGAGAGTAACAGTCTGATCCAGAATTATTTTCATTTGATCAGTTTTCAGGTGAGAAGGTGGAAGGTGTGGATCCAATCACTTCAATTTAACATCCAGTGATTTTAGTTTAGCATCCAATCAAGTTAATCACTGTAGAATACAAACTTCCAAAATCATGCCAATTCATCACCTGCTGTAAGCTCCTCATGCTACACAAGATATATTGCGCGATAGCAACCCGTGTGAATGAAAACAGATAATGCACCAGACTACACTCTCAGAAAATAAAGTACATTTTTGTACCTTTAGAGCTACAATGGCTTGTCACTGGTGCAGTACCCTCTAAGGGACTTATTTGTACCCTTTATATACTGATTGGGAACATGTAGGTACCTTTTTGACCCCAAAAAGGTCCACATCGTTACCTTGAGGTCCAATAACGAGCCCTAGGGGGTACATTAGTGTAGATTGTACCTTGGGGGACAGAAATGGACTCTGACTGAACCCTTATTTCTGACAGTGAAAGTGTTGAATCAGAGGATGAGCCCTCTGTCCTTACCTCAGTAACATGATTCAATATGCTGCAGTGAGCAAAGAGTCATCTAAAATGAGGCATTTGGTTTACCTCCGTAATTCAAAAAAGCATATTGAGGGAAATTTTGCTAATTTGCCAAAATTAACTGGCTATATTTAACATTTAACTAAGTTGATCTGTTTTATTTGATGATATCAGGTTGGACTTGCGTTAATTCCAATAACTAGCATAAACTGGCTGTCAAAATCTTTAATTTGGTCTGCCCATGCTGGTGGTTGTTTAATATTTAAATAATATTGGCTGGTGTTGAGTGGTATGTCAGATATATTCCATTCACCTAGCACGATACTGAATGAGTTGAAGAGTAGCTGAATTGAATATATCTGATATACAGTACCATGAATAAAAGCCAGCCAATATTATTATTATTCATACACATTCCTTTCAGGGAGGCGGCACGGTGGTGTAGTGGCTAGCGCTGTCGCCTCACAGCAAGAAGGTCTGGGTTCGAGCCCCGTGGCCAGCGAGGGCCTTTCTGTGCGGAGTTTGCATGTTCTCCCCGTGGGTTTCCTCCGGGTGCTCCGGTTTCCCCCACAGTCCAAAGACATGCAGGTTAGGTTAACTGGTGACTCTAAATTGACCATAGGTGTGAGTGTGAATGGTTGTCTGTGTCTATGTGTCAGCCCTGTGATGACCTGGCGACTTGTCCAGGGTGTACCCCGCCTTTCGCCCGTAGTCAGCTGGGATAGGCTCCAGCTTGCCTGCGACCCTGTAGAACAGGATAAAGCGGCTACAGATAATGAGATGAGATGAGATTCCTTTCAGGTGTTCAATGTGTCTTTCTCTTTAAAAATTCTCTCAAAATCTTTCGTATTTAACAAAGCAAGCCTGGTGGCCGTGTTTGTTTACAAATGTCACAGTCACTCACTAGTGTGAAAGTTTTACGTCTGACATGTGATGTCATGTTGTCTTGACAGCCGTGCAATATCGTAAACCATATTCAGTGCTCATTCTCCATTGGGTAGAGTGATGTAATACATGTAGGATAAGCAATATGCTAACAATATTGCATGCTATCAAACCAAACAAATGAAACTCGCTAGAAGGGAATAGAACACGTTTTTATTCCATCGAAAAAGTGTCCTGTGTTTATAATAATTTAATTTGTTGCATCTTGTAGATAATTAACCTCATGTAGTTTTGTGTGCGCGCGCGTGTGTGTTTCCTTGCTGAGGCACAGCAGAACTCACTGTCATCATTAAGCCATAGTGTTGTTCTGTAGCATAATGAACCCATCTGCCCCTCTCACCTTCCTTTATTGTTCCTTTCCAAGTGAGCTCACATTTTCTTTTCTTCCCGAACAAGTCAACTCCCAACAGGTGTCTCACACACACACCTCCTGAACAAACACACACACACTCATTGTTGGCTTGATATCATCCTTCTTACAAGCTACAAACTAGTGCTACAAAAAAAAAGCTACAAGAGACACTGCTTCAGGACTTCTTCCAAGAAAAACAGCAAACATTTGGAACAAAGGAAAAGGGGGCTGTATAGTGGTATAGAAGTCAAAACTAATTACCGTTCATCCTACAGTGCTGCTGAATTATTAAATCTGATTGGTCAGAAGAAGGTTTACTATATTAACGCACTCGTTCAAATGATGATAGTTTCCTTGGTAACAGCTTACTTATATGGTGGACACTTAACATAAGGATGTTTAAGGAGTCTCCAGTGTCAGTGGTTTGTAACAATTCGAGTTAAAGTTGTTTCCACAACGTAAAAGTCTTCAGGACAGAGGAGTTTTGGCTTTGCAGTTTCTCTGTAGCAGGGCAAGCTTTGTAAATGTTTTACAGCATGAAAGGTAACTTTAAATGAATAAAAAGTACCATGTGTCATTCTTTAATCAATACAAAAAGATGTAATCTTTGGCAAAATGCTGCGGTATGAGAAGAATAAAACATCTCAAGATATGCTGTTTTTATGATGAGTGCCATCACACCACCCCATCACTGATTTATTTTCCTATAATGGTGCACCATGTTGAGTTTTTATTCCTTATAAATTTCACAGTAAAATGCGTTTCTTATATTTATACATTCAGATTATTGGACACACTTGAAACGCATGTGTGCATGTAGAAATACACACACACACACACACACACACACACACACACACACACACACACACACACACAGAGGACCAGTCAAAAGTTTGGACACACCTTCTATCTAATTCAATGTTTTTTCTTAATTTTTATTTTATTAAAGGTCACTTCATATCATAAAGTAATGATGGATGTCATTTCTCTTTACTTAGTTGAGCAGTTCTTGACATAATATGGATTACTACAGTTATGGAATAGGGCGCATGGTGGTGTAGTGGTTAGCACTGTTGCCTCACAGCAAGAAGGTCCTGGGTTCGAGCCCAGTGGCTGATGGGAGCCTTCCTGTGTGGAGTTTGCATGTTCTCCCCGTGTCTGCGTGGGTTTCCTCCGGGTGCTCCGGTTTCCTCCACAGTCCAAAGACATGCAGGTTAGGTTAATTGGTGGCTCTAAATTGACCGTAGGTGTGAATGTGAGTGTGAATGGTTGTTTGTCTTTGTGTCAGCCCTGTGATGACCTGGCGACTTTTCCAGGGTGTACCCCGCCTCTCGTCCATAGTCAGCTGGGATAGGCTCCAGCTTACCTGCAGAACAGGATAAGCGGCTACAGATAATGGATGGATGGATGGATGGATGGATGGATGGATGGATGGATGGATGGAATAGGGCTATTTACTTACTTACTTGGGCCCAGAGCTGCTGGTGGGGCATAGACCATCAACGACCACTCTTCATTTGTCCTGATCTTGGGTGATCTTCTCCAGTTCCCTCCAGTTGTGCTCTGTTTTGGTCACCTCTGCCTCTCTGTCCCTGTACCAGTTGTTCCATGGTCTTCCTCATTTCCTCTTTTGCTGGGGAATCCATTTTAGGGCCCTCCTGGTGATGTTGTTGGGAGGCTTCCTTAGGGTGTGTCCCTGCCATCTCCATTTCTTTTGCCGGATGTCTCTCTCTACTGGTTCTTGTCCTGTCATCTCCCATAATGCAGCATTGCTGATCTTCTGTAGCCAGTAGATGTTCAGTATCCTTTGGAGGCACCTATTGATAAAAGTCTGTACCTTTTCCATGGCACTTTTTGTGGTTCGCCTTGTCTCAAAACCATACAACAGCACAGTTTTCACATTTGTATTAAAAATCCTGATCTTAGTCCTCCTTCAAATCTCTTCAAGAATCATTCAGATGTTCTTGAGGGCTATGAAGGTGGCACAAGCTTTTCCAATTCTTGCTGCAATGTTCTCCTCTGTGCCACCTTTCTTGCTAAGTGAAGCTGTCAGTTTCTTCAAGGTCCTCTCTTCCTATTGTAAACAGGGCTATTTACTGTATTTTTATTGTTTACTGTTTGGTCTCAAACACATTAAGAAGGCAAGAAACTCGTTCACTAATTAACTTTTGACGAGACATACCTGTTAATTGAAAAAGCATTCCAGGTGACTACCTCATGAAGCTAGTTAAGATAATGCCAATAGTGTACAAGGCGTCATCAAGGTAAACAGTGGATATGCTGAAGAATCTAAAATATCAAACATATTTAATACTTTTTTGTTTACCAGATAATTCCATATATGTTCCAGATGTTATTTCATAGTTTTGATGTCTTCAGTATTGTTCTATAATGTAAAAAATTAGTCAAAGTACAGAAATACCTATGAATGAGTAGTAGGCGTGCCCAGACGTTTGACTGGTCCTATACATGTGAAAGCTTTTTATGGATTTTCCATTTTAAAAGATGATTATGATCTTGTCTGATGATGGACAGCCTCTATTTTTCCATGCTATGATATGAAACACATCTTACATATGTAGGAGGGATTCCATAATTACAGCAATAGCATTTAGCGACACTGCCAAAGCGTGCAAATCAGTTTAAACCCATCAAAATGGCAGAACCATTAGTGAGATCGTACAGAGATGTACCTATCGACGTATGTGTGTGAGGGAAGGAGAGAGAACAAGTGAGTGTTATCTGTTCATCCCTCACCTTCTTTCTGAAGGATTTGTAAAGAGCTCATCCAGATGCAGTGATCAACATACCTGTGTACACGCCTGTGTGTGTGTGTGTGTGTGTGTGTGTGTGTGTGTGTGTGTGTGTGTGTGTGTGTGTGTGTGTGTGTGTATACATGTGTGAGAGTGTTATCTGTCCATCCCTCACCTGCTTTCTTATCACACACACTGCTCAGACTCGTATCTGGATTCCTTTTGTTTAATTGCACAAGCTTGGTCAAGAAGTACCACTATAACAGGCAAATCCTGAGTGTGTGTGTGTGTATGTTTTCTTTAAAAGATATTAATCTCGTTTGTGGGTTTGAGAAAACACACATACACACTCACACACACACATGGCTGAGCTGGCCAGCACCCCTCAAATGTGGGAAATCTTGGTGTAGATGCACTAGTTTAATCATCATGCAAACTTTCTGTCTAAATCATATATTATATATAAAACAGTTATTCCACGAAATTGAGTCATACACGAGCTGATGGCCGGTGAGGCACGTAGCACCGAGTTGACTATAAGCCATGTACGATGAGATTGAGTGGAATAACTGTTTATTCTAACCACATTCACTGGATTTTGAGAAACAGAGCATTTTTATTTTTTGCAAATTTGATTAATAAAAACTTTACACAAAACATCCCACAAAATCATTTCCACTTAGAACATAAACAAACCGGCAAAATGACAGTAACAATTTGTGAAAAATGCGGTGATAATAATTCTTGAAAAATACTTTTAAAAGATACGTTCTTACCGTCAAATACTTTTATTCCATATTTTGTTGCTTTTTTATATTTTTTGGGGTTTTGTTTTCGAGTAGAGTTTTTATTTCGTCCTCGGTTGGTTCAGCAACACGCGCTGCCATTTCATTTTTCTCTACTCATGGTATATGAGCTGATATCCTAGTAGTAGAGTAGCCAATCAGAGTGCATGATCGCTCATATCCAGTGAATGTGGATAGAATAATATAATATATTCAATAAATATATCATATTTAATAATATATATAATATTTAATAATAAATATATCATGGTCCTGATAACATTCCTGGTCGTGTCCTGAGAGACTGTGCCGAGGAGCTCACAGATGTCTTTACAGACATCTTCAACATCTCGTTGAGCCAGGCTGTTGTCCCCACGTGCCTCAAAACCACTACCATCATCCCAGTCCCGAAGAAGCTGTCTCCCTCCTGCTTCAATGACTACCGCCCTGTCGCACTCACTCCCATCCTCATGAAATGCTTCAAGCGGCTAGTCATGAGGCATATCAAGTCTGCCCTCCCCCCCGCCCTGGATCCTTTCCAGTTTGCATATCAGTCCAACCGTTCGACCAATGACGCCATCTCCACTGCCCTCCACTCAGCCCTCACCCACCTGGAGACAAAAGACTCGTATGTCAGAATGCTGTTCATAGACTCTAGCTCAGCATTCAACACAATCATTCCTCAGCAGCTCATTCACAAACTGGACCAGCTGGGACTCAACACCTCCCTGTGCAACTGGCTGCTGGACTTCCTGATGGGGAGACCACAGTCTGTACGGGTCGGCAGCAACTCCTCCAGCACCATCACACTAAACAGGGGGGCCCCCTCAAGGATGTGTGCTAAGCCCCCTCCTCTTCACTTTGCTGACCCACGACTGCACACCAACATCCAGCTCAAATCTCTTCATTAAGTTTGCGGATGACACGACTGTGGTGGGTCTCATCAACAATGGCGATGAGACAATCTACAGGAGTGAGGTGAGCCGCTTGGCCATGTGGTGCAAGGACAACAATCTCCGTCTGAACGTGGAGAAGACGAAGGAGATTGTTGTGGACTTCAGGAGAGAGCACACCCAGCATGCTCCACTAACTATTGACGGTGCTGCAGTGGAGAGGGTGAGCAGCACCAAGTTTCTGGGTGTGCACATCTCTGAAGACCTGTCCTGGAGCAACAACACCGCATCACTGGCCAAAAAAGCCCAACAGCGTCTGTACTTCCTCCGCAAACTGAGGAGAGCAAGAGTCCCGGCCCCCATCATGCATACATTCTACAGAGGCACCATCGAGAACATCCTGACCAGCTGCATCACCGTGTGGTACAGCGCCTGCACCGTGTCCTGCTGCAAGACTCTACAGCGCATCTTGAGAGCAGCTGAGAGGATCATTGGTGTCCCTCTCCCTTCTCTTATGGATATTTATAACTCCCACCTCACCCGCAAAGCCATCAGGATTGCAGGTGACCCTACCCACCCATCTCACAGCCTCTTCAGCCTGCTGCCATCGGGGAGGAGACTGCGGAGTCTCCGGGCCAAAACCAGCAGGCTCAAGAACAGTTTCTTTCACCAGGCGGTCAGGAGGCTCAACTCCCTCCCTGTTCTGCCCCTCCTCCCCCCTCTGCCCCCTGCCACAGATTCTGCTCGCACACCCCCTGACCCCCCTTCAGCATCTGACATGTCATCCTCACAGTTTCCCCCCCAACACACACACACACACACACACACACACATACATACATCTCATCGTTCATTAACACACTGAACTCAGGGACCGCATATCTCACTTTACCTCACTCATTTGCACTATTCCACACTACCTCACCATAACAGCTGCTAGTTTGTTTATACTGCTTATTTCATGTTTCATGTTTACCTGCTATACCTCAAGTGCCCTTGACTGTTTGGTTATTTGTACCAATTTATATGTGTGTGTGTGTGTGTGTGTGTGTTTAGTCTAGTTCATATCTAGAGTGTTTATACTGTTTATATTGTCTGTTTGAGTGTTTAGTCTGTCTTGTTCTTATCTAGTGTTTATACTGTTTATTTATACTGTTTATATTGTTTGAGTGTTTAGTCTATGAGTCATTCTATAATTAGGGGTACATCTCAAGTCCATGTGCTGTATTTGTCAATTTCACTAACTATTAACTTCAGCCAATGATCTTTTGTACATTAGCACACATTTCTCTTTTATATAATACAAAAAGTCAACAAATTACATCATTTTACTCTGCAAAAATGCATATATAATACTGGAATTTGGTGTTTTTATGCTGTCCAATTTTCCAAATGTCAGGTTTGGTCTTCATATTTACATTTTAAAAAAAGGTTTTTGTTTAAAATTTTTACAAATATTTATTCATGGTAATTATTATAATATGATAAAAGTGTTTAAAAGCCTAAAATGCTTTATATTATAAATTAAATGAAGAATTTTGTGTGCATCCGAGAAACTTATGTCAACTGTGTTACCCACTGAAACACCCCCCCCCCCCCCCCCAATAAATCGGCAAATGGTTTGGTCCTAAGTCATGTGACCAACATCATGTGATGTCATATCCTCTTTGGTGGGAAATTTGAAGACCGTGTGGTAAGTTTTGAGTTCACCTCTTCAATATTTTCATCAATACTGTTGTATAGTCCTAGAGAGGGTTAATTGTCTGTCAACTGTGTTGTCAACATATTCATATAAACCTGATTTAGAAATTGTATTTACAAAGTATACAGCTAAAGATAATAAAAATATGAATTGATTAAGGTCTTGTAGTGAAAGCTCTGAGGTCTGCAGTTAGCACAACACTCTAAAAATGGCCGAAATGTCAACTGTGTTACCCATCAGCTATGACACAGTTGAGGAGGAGTATGTTTTTGTCAGGGCGGCACGGTGGTGTAGTGGTTAGCGCTGTCGCCTCACAGCAAGAAGGTCCTGGGTTCGAGCCCCAGGGCCGGCGAGGGCCTTTCTGTGCGGAGTTTGCATGTTCTCCCCGTGTCCGCGTGGGTTTCCTCCGGGTGCTCCGGTTTCCCCCACAGTCCAAAGACATGCAGGTTAGGTTAACTGGTGACTCTAAATTGACCGTAGGTGTGAGTGTGAATGGTTGTCTGTGTCTATGTGTCAGCCCTGTGATGACCTGGCGACTTGTCCAGGGTGTACCCCGCCTTTCGCCCGTAGTCAGCTGGGATAGGCTCCAGCTTGCCTGCGACCCTGAAGAAGGATAAAGCAGCTAGAGATAATGAGATGAGATGAGATGTTTTTGTCACTTAATCTTCATATTGACAGACAAACAAACAGAATGATTTAATATGTTCAATTTGTTAAATAAGCTACATTTCTCTGAAATTGTGTCTAAATGTTGTTTTAACAGTTCACCTGAATTCATCAGCTTATTTGTAGTTAAATTTAAAACAATAAAAAGCTCTTTTTATCCTAAAAAGTGTCCTCTTGTTCTTCTGCCCTGTCAACTGTGTTACTCCCGTCAATTGTGCTACATTGCCTGTCAACTGTGTTGCAAGTGTTTTTTGTGCTATAAATCTCTTATGTGTTTGATGAACTGTAAAATAAAAAATTGGGGATTATCTCTGGATAGGGAAGTCTTGTATAAGGAGGGAGAACAACTCTAAATTCGACGTAACAAGGATTTATGTTGAAAAAAGTGTCATTCTGCATCACAGTGAACCATAAAATCCTATTTATGAAGCTCAAAATTCATATTTTCCATAACAGTTGTACAGATTAATTAAAAACATCTTGTTAATGGACTTAAGCACCTTCAAACAAATGTGTTTTCAAATGTGTAGTATTTTTATATATGTTTAAGATGACATAACATTTGTCCGTAACACGGTTGACAAAATAAACAAATGTTCATTTTCATTAAAATATTTTAAAAGTAATTTAAGATTAAGCTTGGCAATTAATTTGTTTAGGAACTTGAGGGTATATACCATGGAAACATATAGGTTATTTATTGAAAAAGAATACTGATATTTTGAGATTTTGCTTTACATGAAATGTACCCCTAATTATAGAATGACTCCTATGTCTAGTTCCTATCTAGAGTGTTTATACTGTTTATATTGTTTGGGGTTTTTTTTCAATTATTCTATTTTTATTTATTGCATTGCCAGTTTGCACCGTGGGTCAGAGAGGACTGATATTTCATCTGTGCTGTATGTCGAGCATGTATAGCATATTTGACAATAAAGTTGACTTGACTTGATATTCACATATTTTGAAGTACTTAGGGTGAATTCATACTAAAAATGATTAAAACCATGAGAGCATTGTTGCTAGGTAATTGGTTAATGATAGACACGAAGTATAAATTAATAATTAAGACTAATAGTTTGCTTAGCTACAACATATTCTGTATGTTCACCAGCCACTTTAATAGGACTGTCGTGTCGTATCCCTGCTCATTCATCCAATTATCCAGTCAGGTGGCAGCAGCGCAATGCATCAAATCATGCAAATACAGGTCAAGAGCTCCAGTTAATGTTCACATTGGACATCAGAATGGGGAAAATTTTGATCTCAGTAACTCTGACATTGTTGACATGACATGTTTCTTGGTGCCAGACTGCTGATCTCCTGAGATTTTCACACACAACAGTCTGTAGAGTTAATACAGAAAGGTGTGCAATGAAGGAGAAAAAAAAAGTCCAGTTCTGTAGGCAGAAAAATGCCTTGTTGTTGAGAGATGATCAGATGTGAATGGTCAGACTGGTTCAAACTGACAAAGGCTAGTGTAACTCACTCTTATAATCACTCTTTACAACCGTGTTGAGCAGAAAAGCATCTCAAAACAACACACAACATGTCCAAAGTGGATGTGCTGCAACAGCAGATGATTCAACATCACAATGTTGAAAGAACAGGAATCTGATGACAGAGGTTCACCCAAACAGGACAAATTTGGGGGGAAAAAAAGCCCACACAATCTGCAACAATCCAGGTTCGGAATATCATCATTTACTTTTTCTTATTAACTTTAAGAGAGAGAAAAAGAGTCTCTCAGGAGAAAATGACTGTTTATGGCTCCTGTTATAAAAGTAATAACAGGAGATATCTCGCCTTGTGGACAAGACATTAAATGTAGCTATAACAGTTAAAAAGCATGGCATTATTCTTTATTTTATTTATTTATTTATTTTTTAATGTAATGGTTTGCAAATTGACAGGAATCACGTCAACATCATCCGACCAATCAGAATTGAGAATTCAACAGCACTGGGGTTTTAGTTTACTTTCGAGCACCATTTTTCACTCATGCAGAATTTTTTAAAATAAATTAGTCAAAACCATTTTTATTGAATATTTAATTTTGTCCAAAAATAAGGGTTTTTTATATAAGCATGCACTCTGCTAGTCATGATGTAATTAACTTTATCATCATTATTATAATGATTGATATAATTTCGTAATCTCCAGAAGTTTGTTTGTTCGCACTGTGAGATTGACGCTGTGATTGGATCAGTGTCAAATTAATGTGTAGTGAAATAGTGTGTGGGAGATAACGTGCCCTATCAGGACAGGATGAATGATGTCTTATCGCACACATACACACACACTACTTCTGACCATGTACAGTCTTGTCAGCCCTTTTAATGCATGAAGGCAATAAAACAACCACCATGTGTGTGCTTGAGAGACATAGACTTGCTACTTCTATAAGGAAGAGAGAGAGAGAGAGTTGGTAAAGTGTGTGTGTGTGTGTGGGGGTGCAGTCAGTGAGGTAGGGCGAGGCAGAGTGAGGGGCCCTGATGGAGGTCTATCTGTCCAATGGACCACCAGAAAAGTGCTGAAAGAGGGAGGAAAAAACCGGAAAGTGGCATCAACGCATCAGAACACATACCTCATCAGACAGAAGATTTCTCTGTAACCATAGTGACAGCAAGTCTCCATATTGAAATATGACAGTATTTAGAGCAGGATAATAACACTATTAACAAGCTTATACCTCTGAATTGAACATAATATTCGAGTAGTTTCTGAACCAAATAAACTTCGAGATTATTTTCCTTTAAAATAAATTTATCCAGTACTGTATTATCAGTTTCATGATATAGTTATTCGCAGAGAAATTAGTGATCTGATTAACAGCTAAGCGACATAATCACTGGGTTTTTAACCTGATTTTTCACAAATTAGATCGCTCTGATTTAATAACCTGAACAAAATATTGTCAATATTAATAAATTCAATACAATAGTAATCATTTAACAGACACGACATGAAATGAACATCAGCGTTATCATCAGTTTGTTGATGCGTGATGCATGATGAAAGAAAATATCTTGAAACACAATAATAAATGTCTACGGGATCTGTTGAGAAGGTACATGTTGTTAAAAAGCTTTTCACAGGTCATGTTTGAATGCTACTGGCATTGGAAATACGAGAAACCAACTTCAGCAGCAGGGATAGTGACTCGAAACGAGTAGTGAGTGAGTTTATACAGCCGTGTAGACAAACATCTTGAAACTAGAAGGGCACCCGATGGAGTTCATACCTCCGCCAAGCCACATATTTGGATTTGCATCAAAATCTAATCAATTGTTCCTTAGCCCATGGCCCATCTTTCCTCCAAATTTCATCCAAATCTTTTTTAATTGCATTGGGAACAGGCAAACAAACAAATGGAGGCAAAAACATAACCTCTTCCAACAAATTTGGTGGTGGTGATAATGATTCCAGCTACATGAGTCGAAAAAATGCAAGGAAAAACACGAAATTTAATGCACTGATCAAAACAGTCAGGTATAAAACAGGTTAATTAAAGCTACAGCAGCAGCGTGCCCTTTCCTGTGAATGTCCCTGTCTTTGAAAATGGATAGCTGTAAGGAGGAGATGTTCTGAAAACTGTCAACTGACTCAAAACCTAACCCACCTCTTCAGTCCTCATCATTCAGCTCATGCTCAGATGCCAGTGTGTTGTGGGTCGGTGAATTTTTCCAAAAGCCAGTTGAGTTTCAAATACTCACTAAACATCGTTAATGGCTCTCTAGGCCTTGCTAGCACAGTTACGCTTTGCAGAAGTATGCTAGTCTGCATGATACAATGACTGTCCATGACCCATGACTCATGACCCTTGACCTGTATCCCTTATGTCCATGGCTAAGTGCTAATGTGACAGCCTGACATGTGCAAGCAGTTTTGCAAGGAAAATATGAGAAATTCAATATTTGGAAAGGTTTTATGGATGATATGTTGTTTTCAAGGATTAAGGCAAAAAGAAGGCTGCTTTTGACACTGGCTTTAGAGAGTAAACATGGTTAATAATAACAAGCCACATGCTGAAAGGCAGACTTTGGTGTGTCAGCACTAGCAATCAAGGAGTTGTTGGTTTAATGGGGAAATTCCTCACTCAGTGTTTATAACCAATGCTGACAAATAGATTACATACAGTTGTGGTCAGAAGTTTACATACAGTGAGATGAATATCATCTTGGATATGAATGTCATGGCAATATTTGGGCTTTCAATGATTTCTCTGAACTGTTCTTTTTCTGTGGCAGAATGATTGTACAGCATACATCTTTTAAAAAAAACTAGAATTCGGTGCACAATTTTTTTGGGTTTTCTGAAATCAACACAGGGTCAAAAGTATACATACATGGTCAAACATTTACATATACTCACTCAGATTATTAATTCAGAGGTGCTGAGACTTCCAAAATTTCTCTTATCTTGCCAAGGCCAAGGCCTCTTAACTTTGTGTTAGTGATTATGATTGACTACAGCTGGTAGCTTCTCTGTGCCTTCATAAAAAGGGTTTCTTTACAGCACTCATTGGATTGACCAACACACAGTAAAATCAGGGAAAGTCCAAGAAGCTCAGTGCAGATCTGAGAAAGAGGATCGCAGATGTACACAACTCAGGAATGTCTCTTAGAGCCATTTCTAAACAATTACAGATCCCAAGATCAGTTCAAACAATTGTATGTAAGTTACTGGGCAGTGTAGTCACTTTGCCAAGCCACTTTGCTTCAAGAAAACCCAAATGGTCACCCTCAGCTGAAAGGAAATTGGTTCGGATGGTCAGGAACCACCTTGGCACAGCCATGGCATGAACTGGAAGCTGATGAATTACTGTCTACAGTTCAGTGAATTTTATATCACCATGGACTAAAAGGCTGCTATCCAAGAAATAACCCCCTGCTCTGAAATTGACACCTTCAAGCTTAACTAAAGTTTGCAACTGACCATATGGACAAAGAAAAAGCCTTCTAGAGGATAGCTGTATGGTCAGATGAGACAAAGATTGAGTTGTTTGGCCACAATGACCACCATGTACAGAGGGACACTGTACCAGCTGGTGGTGGTGGTAGGATCATCATGCTCTGGAGCAGTTTTGCTGCCAGTAGAACTAGTTCGTTGCACAAAGTGGATGGAATAATGAAGAAGGAAGACTACCTCACAATTCTTCAGCATAACCTCAAACCATCGGAAACTTGAACATGACTGAGAGTCACAACAGTACAATGAACCCAAACATGTATCAGAACTGGTTGTGGAAGATAAAGCAGGCTAACATTAAGCTTAAAACAAGTCCTGACTTCAACCCTATTGAAAATATATGGACTGTGCTTATATGTCAAGTCCATGCCAAGAAAAAAAAATTAATTGAACTCTACCAATTCTACCATGAAGAGTTGTGAAATATCCAACCAGAATTCTGCCAGAAGCTTGTTCATGGTAAACAAAAAAATGTTTGGTCAAGGTGAATCTTGTGAAGAGACAAATAGGTGTGCTGTATGTAAATTTTTTACCCAGTATGTATACTTTTGACCCTGTATTAATTTCAGAAAACCCAAAGAAAATTGTGCACTGAATTCTAGTTTTTTTAAAAAGATGTATGCTGTACAATCATTCTGCCACAGAAAAAGAACAGTTCAAAGAAATGACTGAAAGCCCAAATATTGCCATGACATTCATATCCAAGATGGCATATGTGTCACTGTATGTAAACTTCTGACCACAACTGTATACTGTATTTAACAGTTATTCCACGAAATCGAGTTGTACAGGAGCTGATAGCTGATGAGGCGCATAGCACCGAGCCATGTATGACAAGGTTGAATGGAATAACTTTTATTCTATCCACATTCACTGGATTTTGAGAAATAGATCATCTTTATTTTTTGCAAATTCAATAAATAAAAACTTTGTACAGGGGCGGCACGGTGGTGTAGTGGTTCAGTAAGAAGGTCCGGGTTTGAGCCCCGTGGCCGGCGAGGGCCTTTCTGTGTGGAGTTTGCATGTTCTCCCCGTGTCCGCGTGGGTTTCCTCTGGGTGCTCCGGTTTCCCCCACAGTCCAAAGACATGCAGGTTAGGTTAACTGGTGACTCTAAATTGACCGTAGGTGTGAATGTGAGTGTGAATGGTTGTCTGTGTCTATGTGTCAGCCCTGTGATGACCTGGCGACTTGTCCAGGGTGTACCCCGCCTTTCGCCCGTAGTCAGCTGGGATAGGCTCCAACTTGCCTGCGACCCTGTAGAAGGATAAAGAGGCTAGAGATAATGAGATGAGATGAAAAACTTTGTACAAAACGTCTGACAAAATCATTTCTGCTTAGAATGTAAACAAACCGGTGAAATGACAGTAGCATTTTGTGAAAAATGCAATAATAATTCTTGAAAAATAAAAAAAGATATGTTCTTACCATCAAATAATTTTATTCCAATTTTTTTTTGCTTTTTTTTGTATATTTGGGGGTTTTGTTTTCGAATAGAGTTTTTATTTCATCCTCGGTTGGTTCAGTAACACGCGCTGCCATTTTCTTATTCTTCAAGGTCTTTTGGCAGTTGGCAAACCAACTTAAAGGTGCATTACTGCCACCAACTGGGCTGGAGTGTGGAACAGGAGATATTGGGGATAAAAAATATATTCTTTTAGCTATTTCTGTTTCCTTTGAATACTTGATAGTGATATGTCTGATTTGATGCACTCTGCCATTTTGTTTTTCTCTACTCACAGTATATGAGCTGATAGCCTAGTAGTAGAGTAGTCAATCAGAGTGTGCGATTGCGGATAGAATAAATGGTAATATATGATAAACACTTCCACAATAATGTCCAAAACGTTACTAACATCACTATTAGCATTGTCAGCAAATTGTAAAATAAATAACTTAGTCTACATGCTGAAAATTTTCATCTTCATAAACACAGCTGATGAAACACTTCTGTCCAAAATAACCATATTGGTATACTAAATGTAGACTCACAGCCACTTTATTAGGAGCACCTGGTGTTTGATGCAGTTATCTAATCAGCCAATCTCTTGACAGCAGCACAACGCATCAAATCATGCAGATACAAATCAAGAGCTTCAGTTAATGTTTACTTTAAGCATCAGAATGGGGAAAAATTGTGATCTCAAAGTGTGACTTTCTTTCACTGTGGCATGGGTGTTGGTTTGAGCCAGATGGACCGGTTTGAGTATTTCAGAAACTGCTGATCTCCTGGGGTTTTCACACACAACAGTCTCTAGAGTTTACACAGAATGGTGCGAAAAACAAAAAACACTGAGTGAGTGACAGTTCTGTGGGTGGAAACAAACACCATGTTGATAAGAGAGCTCAGAGGAAAATGGACATATTTGTTCAAGCTTTTTTGCCAGGAAGGGTATAGTAACTCCTCGCAATTCTTTAGAACCATGGTGAGCAGATAAGCATCTCAGCATGCAACAGCAGATCATCATATTGGGTTCCACTCCTGCAGCCAAGAACAGGGATCTTCGAATCACGAATTATATAATTATTGATCGTAGTATAGTGTATGTACATGAATCCTAGAGAAAGTCTGAATCTTAGATTAGATTAGACAGAACTTTATTGATCCCTTTGGGAGGGTTCCCTCAGGGAAATTAAAAATCTCAATGATATTATAGTATTGTGGTGAAATGGGTATGGTGTAGTAGAGAGGAAGGAAGGAAGGAAGGAAGGAAGGAAGGAAGGAAGGAAGGAAGAGAGTGTTGAAAGATAAGATTCAGAAGTGTGAACCAGTTGTTCGTATCATTTAAGGATCATTAAAGCAGGGAATCTTTGTTAACAATCACTGACTCACTTCAGTTCTGGGTTTTTCAGAATCTGTCATGTCTCACTCTCTGTTTATTGAGTGGCGTCAGAGCTGTTTATAAGGTTTGGGTTGAAAGATTGACCTATCATTCCAGAGCAAACCCGTGTGTGTGTGTGTGTGTGTGTGTGTGTGTGTGTGTGTGTGAGAGAGAGAGATAGAGAGAGAGTGGGAAAATTCTGTTAACTTCTTAAACCCATTAAAGAAGCACTAACCCTTACAGAAATGATCATTCCTTTTCTCACAAGCTTTGTGAGATGAAAATATGCACAAAATGTCATCCTGTTTTTCTTATTTGAAGGATAATGAAGCTGTACCCAGATCCAGAGAACTCATGAGCACAAGGAAACATTGTGAAATGGCAACAATGATGCAAAAGAAGAAGGTGTGACCATTTTGGATAAAACTACATAGGCAGAAAAAAAGAAAACAATGAGATAAAGAGAGAGACAGACAGAAAGAGCAAACTGCCCTATCAGATGTGAGAAAAAGAGACATCAGCATGTTTCATCTCTCTATCGCAGCTTTGGTGTTATGGGAAAAGACTCGTTCTCGCTTGTAGACAATAACAGTTTGATAGCAAGGTGTAACGATCAGACACATACAGGTGAGATTAGACTGAGCACACTTAGTAAGGCTGGGGGAGATAAAAGAAAACAGTGTGGTGTTATGCCTGGACAAGCAAAAAAAGACAAGCACAGGCAACTGAACATCTGAAAGAGAAACGAAGGTCAGACTGTTTAACGTTGCTGTGCATGAAATTTCTAAACATTATAATTTGACCTGGAAACCAGATGGACAGAGATGTTTTGCCTCTGATGTGCCATCTACTGGATTTTGCTGATTTCAACTTTCCAGATGTACATAAGATAGACAAGCGAGTATGTGCGCTATACCACTCATGCTCACGTAGCAGCTCTGCACATGCACGTGAAAGTGAAGTACATACACTATTAGCACCTCGGAAATTGTATACACTTAAATTTTAACATAATATAAAATTGGAGTTTTACATTTGTGCGTTTATGATCCCAGGATTATTTTTATTCTTCCTCCCACCTGCAGTGTGTTCAAAGTGCCAAACAAACGATGAAACAGACACGATGGATAACTAAACAAACCTCAAGTCTATTCATTGCTAAAGACCCTGCTGTAATGATGATGAGATAAAAAACTACAAATGAACTGTGAGCCCACCCGAAGTCCTGTTTTATGTCTCTGTCTCTCTCTCTCTCGCTCTCCTTTTCTTTTTCTCCTTTTAACTCATCATGACAAACACAAGGCTTCTGATGGTAACTGTGCAACCAAACCTGAATTAAAGCCAAAAATCTGTACTGTATGTGGGTACAGCTTAACAGGTTTTATTTCATCATTGCCCTAAAACAGCCCCAGAACTATCGACACACATCAGATAAAGGTTCTACGGAAGTACATAGTAAATATATTGAATCGGCCAATGCTGCCATGTTTCGTGTCCCAAGGTTTTGCTTCAGTTCTACAGTGGAGTTACAAAGCTAATAGCGAAGTGATATCATATATATATTATATATATATATATACACACAGTGGTGCTTGAAAGTTTGTGAACCCTTTAGAATTTTCTTATTTCTGCATAAATATGACCTAAAACATCATTAGATTTTCACACAAGTCCTAAAAGTAGATAAAGAGAACCCATTTAAACAAATGAGACAAAAATATTATACTTGGTCATTTATTTATTGAGGAAAATGATCCAAAATGACATATCTGGAAGTGGCAAAAGTATGTGAACCTTTAGGATTAGCAGTTAATTTGAAGGTGAAATTAGAGTCAGGTGTTTTCAATCAATGGGATGACAATCAGGTGTGAGTGGGCACCCTGTTTTATTTAAAGAACAGGGATCTATCAAAGTCTGATCTTCACAACACGTTTGTGGAAGTGTATCATGGCACAAACAAAGGAGATTTCTGAGGACCTCAGAAAAAGCATTGTTGATGCTCATCAGGCAGGAAAAGGTTACAAAACCATCTCTAAAGAGTTTGGACTCCACCAATCCACAGTCAGACAGATTGTGTACAAATGGAGGAAATTCAAGACCATTGTTACCCTCCCCAGGAGTGGTCGACCAACAAAGATCACTCCAAGAGCAAGGCGTGGAATAGTCAGCAAGGTCACAAAGGACCCCAGGGTAACTTCTAAGCAACTGAAGGCCTCTCTCACATTGGTTAATGTTAATGTTCATGAGTCCACCATCAGGAGAACACTCAACAACAATGGTGTGTATGGCAGGGTTGCAAGGAGAAAGCCATTGCTCTCCAAAAAGAACATTGCTGCTCGTCTGCAGTTTGCTAAAGATCACGTGGACAAGGCAGAAGGCTATTGGAAAAATGTTTTGTGGACGGATGAGGCCAAAATAGAACTTTTTGGTTTAAATGAGAAGTGTTATGTTTGGAGAAAGGAAAACACTGCATTCCAGCATAAGAACCTTATCGCATCTATGAAACATGGTTGTGGTAGTATCATGGTTTGGGCCTGTTTTGCTGCATCTGGGCCAGGACGGCTTGCCATCATTGATGGAACAATGATTTCTGAATTATACCAGCAAATTCTAAAGGAAAATGTCAGGACATCTGATCATGAACTGAATCTCAAGAGAAAGTGGGTCATGCAGCAAGACAACGACCCTTAGCACACAAGTCGTTCTACCAAAGAATGGTTAAAGAAGAATAAAGTTAATGTTTTGGAATGGCCAAGTCAAAGTCCTGATCTTAATCCAATGGAAATGTTGTGGAAGGACCTGAAGCGAGCAGTTCATGTGAGGAAACCCACCAACATCCCAGAGTTGAAGCTGTTCTGTACGGAGGAATGGGCTAAAATTCCTCCAAGCCGGTGTGCAGGACTGATCAACAGTTACCGGAAACGTTTAGTTGCAGTTATTGCTGCACAAGGGGGTCACACCACATACTGAAAACAAAGGTTCACATACTTTTGCCACTAACAGATATGTAATATTGGATCATTTTCCCCAATAAATAAATGACCAAGTATAATATTTTTGTCTCATTTGTTTAACTGGGTTCTCTTTATCTACTTTGAGGACTTGTGTGAAAATCTGATGTTATTTTAGGTCATATTTATGCAGAAATAGAGAATACTCTGAAGGGTTCACAAACTTTCAAGCACCACTGTGTGTGTGTATATATATATAATCACCCAAAATAGTTCTTCAGAGAACGTAACACAGATACACAGATTTCTCAATATACGTAGTTTAGAACTCGTTTCTGACTTTAGCACAAAATGTACTCGTTCAACCGTGCCATGTCTAAAAAAAGTCTAAAACCTCAAACAAAATCTAGATGCTGTGCATGTGGCATTTGTTTATTAGCCATCACTCACTTTTTCTTGAGTATGGACTCTAGATCCTATTAGCGATTGCTAATAACAAAGTTCACTCACTAAGGTTAACTAAAATTATTCTATCCACATTCACTGGATATGAGCAATCGCATGCTCTGATTGGCTACTCTACTACGAGGCTATCAGATAGTATATCAGATCAAATAAAAACTCTACTCGAAAACAAAACCTCAAAAAATACAAAAAAGCAACAAATTATGGAAAAAAGTATTTGGTGGTTAGCACGTATCTTTTTTAATTTTTCATGAATTATTATTGTCTCATTTTTCACAAATTGCTACTGTCATTTCGCCGGTTTGTTTACATTCGAAGCAGAAATGATTTTGTTGGACGTTTTGTATAAAGATTTTATTGATCGAATTTGCAAAAAATAAAAATGCTCTGTTTCTCAAAATCCAGTGAATGTGGATAGAATAAAACAGTTATTCCACTCAATCTCGTCATACATGGCTTATAGCCAATTGGTGCTACACGCCTCATCGGCCATCAGTTCATGGACGACTCAATTTTGTGGAATAACTGTTAAATCCAAGTGTGGCAGCAAGGGTGTGGTCAAGCATTGGCTGTGAATGGTGAGGAGTCAGGTTGAACCAATAGGTAACATGTGACGTGTTACACCTGTGCCTATTTACGGGCTGTCTATTAACATGTGCCTCTATGCGTCTTTCAGATAGCCAGTAACGAGAGAGAGAGAGAGAGAGAGAGAGAGAGAGAGTGGTGTTCCCCCAGCATGTGTGGTTGGTGTATATGTGTGTTAGACATCGCTGATAAGTGAATGCTAAAAATAAAAGTGCACCTTGAATTGTAGCGCCTGACTCCAGTTTCTCATTGCCCCACCTCAGGGAATTCTTACAGTAAGTCTTAAGCTGCTTTTACACAGGCACTTGCCTCTGGAACAAGTTGCCCCAGCACAACTGCCCGTCTAAACATGATTTGTTCCAGAACAATTTGACACCAGTGGGCGCCACTTGCTCCACTTTATGAGGTGGTGCAACTTGTTCCAGAACATCTTGTTCCGGGTACAACTTGTTCCCGCTTACTGTTTAAACACAATCGGTGACAAATCAGAGGGCTTGCATGTGCGTAGTAGCGTTCATCTGGGTCATTTATCATCCAGACAAGACCGCTTCATGGCAAATTCAATGGTCAGTTCTTCTCGAGTGCTTTTCCTAGTCAAACTTCTCCACCTTTAAACGATGGAGTCAACCGATTCCCAAGCCAATCGCAGTGATAACTGAATTAAAATAGTAGTTCTTACCCTCATCCAGGTGTGAGGAGGTGCAGATACCCAGATGGATTTGGAGAAATCATGCTGCAATAAGCCAATTTACTGTCGAATCACCAAGTGTTCATACAGAAACAAGCAGTGAGAGGACAATAAAGAAAGCTAAAACCAAGCTTCTGCTCACTGATACACGCACACTTTTGTGTTCACCTGTCTAACCTCCAGTTTGCCACCGATAGAGAGTGAGCATGTAAACATGAAGAAAAGTGGGTGCAACTTGTTCTCGCTGCCCATGTAAAAGCAGCTTTAGTGGCTAACTACATAAGCTGTAAGGTGGGGTGATGAGAAGCTGTCCGTAAGGTGTTTTTCATATGTAATCACATCCACAATCATATCAATTAATTTTTCACGTTAAGCAAAACAGTGATGTTGATCTTATTAAAAGTAAATGAAGTTGATTTGATTAAAAGTAATAATAGATTTATGAATGATCATAATTACAGTAAACAAGTAAATACAGTAAAGAAATTAAGAATGATCTTCCCGAAAGACTGTTATGGCCAAATGTTGTTTTTTCCCTCCCAAGTCACTCTGAAGCATGTATTGTTCTTGTGTTGTGTTAAGCTCTGCACCTGCATCATGTATCTTTTTTTTTTGTTTGGTTGGATTTTTTTATCTTATCTTTTGTTGGGGGTGGCACGGTGGTGTAGTGGTTAGCGCTGTTGCCTCACAGAAAGTAGGTCCTGGGTTCGAGCTCCGTGGCCAGCGAGGGCCTTTCTGTGTGGAGTTTGCATGTTCTCCCCGTGTCCGCGTGGGTTTCCTCCGGGTGCTCCGGTTTCCCCCACAGTCCAAAGACATGCAGGTTAAGTTAACTGGTGACTCTAAATTGAGCGTAGGTGTGAATGTGAGTGTGAATGGTTGTCTGTGTCTATGTGTCAGCCCTGTGATGACCTGGCGACTTGTCCAGGGTGTACCCCGCCTTTTGCCCGTAGTCAGCTGGGATAGGCTCCAGCTTGCCTGCGACCCTGTAGAACAGGATAAAGCGGCTAGAGATAATGAGATGAGATCTTTTGTTGGTCTGGCCAAAGCCATTTTGAATGATGTATTGTACATGATGGATAGTGTGTTGTTCATTCTGTATTAAGCATCACATTATTATGTGTTGTGTTAGTGCTACACCTGGAGCTTGTATCAATCTTTATCTCATGTTATGCTAATTTGGCAGCAGTCATTCTGAATCACGTATTGTACACTCTCTGAATAGGGTGTTGTTTGAGTTGTATCACTTTGCATCATCTCATCTCATCTCATTTTCTTCTGTTTATCTGGGGCCGGGTCACTGAGGCAGCAGTCTGAACATGGAAGTCCAAACTTCCCTCTCCCCAGACACCTCAGCCAGCTCCTCGGGAAGAACACCGAGGCGTTCCCAGGCCAGCTGAAAGACATAGTCCCTCCAGCATGTCCTGGGTCTTCCCCGGGGCCTCCTCCTGGGGGGACATGCCTGGAACACCTCCCCAGGGAGGCATCCAGGAGGCATCCGAAAGAGATGGCCAAGCCACCTCAGCTGATTCCTCTCGATGTGGAGGAGCAGCGGCTCTACTCTGAGCTCCTCCTGAGTGACTGTGCTTCTCACCCTATCTCTAAGGGAGCGCTCAGCCACCCTGCGAAGGAAACTCATTTCGGCTGCTTGTATCCGCGATCTTGTTCTTTCAGTCATTACCCAAAGCTCATGACCATAGGTGAGAGTCGGAACATAGATCGACCGGTAAATCGAGAGCTTCGCCTTTTGGCTCAGCTCCTTCTTCACCACGACGGACCGGAGGCGGAGGCTGCACCGATCCGCCTGTTGATCTCACGCTCCATCCTTCCCTCACTTGTGAACAAGATCCCGAGGTACTTAAACTCCGCCACTTGAGGCAGGACTTCTCCACCAACTTGAAGAGGGCAAGCCACCCTTTTCCGGTCGAGAACCATGGCCTCGGACTTGGAGGTGCTGATTCTCATCCCAGCCGCTTCACACTCGACTGCAAACCGCCCCAGTGCATGCTGAAGGTCCTGGTTTGAAGAAGCCAACAGGACAACATCATCCACAAAAGGCAGAGATGAAATCCTGTGGTTCCCAAACAGGATTCCTTCCGGCCCCTGGCTGCACCTAGAAATTCTGTCCATAAAAATTATGAACAGAACCGGTGACAAAGGGCAGCCCTGCTGGAGTCCAACATGCACTGGGAACAGGTCTGACTTACTGCCGGCAATGCGAACCAGACTCCTGCTCCATTCGTACAGGGACCGGACAGCCCTTAGCAAAGAGCCCCGAACCCCATACTCCCGAAGCACCCCCCACAGGATGCCACAAGGGACATGGTTGAATGCCTTCTCCAGATCCACAAAGCACATGTGGACTGGTTGGGCAAACTCCCATGAACCCTTGAGCACCTTATGAAGGGTATAGAGCTGGTCCAGTGTTCCACAACCAGGACAAAAACCGCATTGTTCCTCCTGGATCCAAGGTTCGACTATTGGCCAAATTCTCCTCTCCAGTACCCTGGAGTAGACCTTCCCGGGGAGGCTGAGAAGTGTGATTCCCCTATAATTGGGGCACACTCTCTGGTCCCTTTTCTTAAAAAGAGGGACCACCACCACCCCGGTCTGCCACTCCAGAGGCACTGTCCCCAACTGCCACGCGATGTTGCAGAGGTGTGTCAGCCAAGACAGCCCCACAACATCCAGAGACTTGAGATACTCGGGGCGGATTTCATCCACCCCTGGTGCCTTGCCACTGAGGAGCTTGCAAACCACCTCAGTGACTTCAGCTTGTGTAATGGACGAGTCCACCTCTGAGTCATCAGCCTCCACTTCCTCAATGGAAGACATGATGGTGGGATTGAGGAGATACTCAAAGTATTCCTTCCACCGCCCGACAATATCCCCAGTCGAGGTCAAAAGCTCCCCACCTGCACTGTAAACAGTGTTGGCAGAGTACTGCTTCCCCCTCCTGAGGCGCCAGATGGTTTCTCAGAATTTCCTCGAGGCTGACCAATAGTCCTCCTCCATGGCCTCACCGAACTCCTCCCAGTTCCGAGTTTTTGCCTCCGCAACTGCCCGAGCTGTGGCACGCCTGGCCTGCCGATACCCGTCAGCTCCCTCAGGAGTCCTGGAGGCCAACATGGCCCGATAGGTCTCCTTCAGCTTGACGGCATCCCTTACTTCCGGTGTCTACCACCGGGTTCAGGGATTGCCACCACGACAGGCACCGGAGACCTTGCGGCCACAGCTCCGAACAGCCGGGTCGACAATGGAGGCAGAAAACATGGTCCAGTCAGACTCAATGTCCCCCACCTCCCTCGGAAGCTGGGAGAAGCTCTCCCGGAGGTGGGAGTTAAAGACCTCCCTGACAGAGTGCTCGGCCAGACGTTCCCAGCAGACCCTCACCATACGTTTGGGCCTGCCAGGTCTGTCCAGCTTCCTCCTCTGCCAGCAGATCCAACACACCACCAGGTGGTGATCAGTTGACAGCTCAGCCCCTCTCTTCACCCAAGTATCCAAGACATAGGGCCAGAGATCAGATGAAATGACAACAAAGTCGATCATCAACCTCTGACCTAAGGTGTCCTGGTGCCACGTGCACTTATGGACACCCTGATGCTCGAACATGGTGTTTGTTATGGACAAACCATGACTAGCACAGAAGTCCAATCACAAAGCACCACTGGGGTTCAGATCAGGGAGGCCATTCCTCCCAATCACGCCCCTCCAGGTGTCACTGTCGTCGCCCACGTGAGCATTAAAGTCCCCCAGTAGAACAATGGAGTCCCCAGTCTGAGCACCTCTCAGTACCTCTCCCAGGGACTCCAAGAAGGCTGGATACTCTATACTGTTATTTGGCCCGTAGGCACAAACAAGAGCAAGAGCCCTCTCCCCAACCTGAAGGCACAGAGAGGCGACCCTCTCATTCACTGGGGTAAACTCCAACACATGGCAGCTGAGCTGGGGAGCTATAAGCAAGCCCACACCAGCCCACCGCTGCTCACCGTGGGCAACTCCAGAAAAGTGGAGAGTCCAGGCCCTCTCGAGGAGCTGGGTTCTGGAGCCCAAGCTGTGCGTCATATGTTTTGAACTTCCTGAATCATGAATTCATGTCCTGGAATGTTTGGCCCAGTTGATGCAAAATATGAGAAGTGTACAAGAGGTGTACTGCCCAATAGAAAATGTTGATGAGGTCCAGTATCTTGCAAAAGTATTCATCCCCTTTGGTGTTTGTTCTGTTTTGTCACATTACAAGCTGGAATTAAAATGGATTTTTTTTAGCACCATTTGATTTACACAACATGCCTACCACTTTAAAGGTGAAAATTGTTGTTTTATTGTGATATAAACAATAATTAAGATGAAAAAACAGAAATCTGGAGTGTGCATTGGTATTCACCCCCCAAAGTCAATTCTTTTCCTGCAATTACAGCTGCAAGTCTCTTGGGGTATGTCTCTACTAGCTTAGCACATCCAGCCACTGGGATTTTTGCCCATTCCTCAAGGCAAAACTGCTCCAACTCCAAGTAAGATGGGTTGCATTGATGTACAGCAATCTTCAAATTATGCCACAGATTCTCAATTGGATTGAGGTCTGGGCTTTGACTAGGCCATTCCAAATGATTCCCTTTAAACCACTCCAGTGTAGCTTTAGCAGTATGTTTAGGGTCATTGTCCTGCTGGAACGTAAACCTTCATCCCAGTCTCAAACCTCTGGCTGACTCAAACAGGTTTTCCTCCAGAATTGCCCTGTATTTAGTGCCATCCATCTTTCCTTCAGTCCTGACCAGTTTTGCTGTCCCTGCAGATGAAAAATATCCCCACAACATGATGCTTCCACAACCATGCTTCACTACAGGAATGGTGTTCTCAGGGTGTTGGGTTTGCGCCGCACATGGTGTTACCCATGATGGCCAAAAAGTTCAATTTTAGTCTTTTGATCAGATAATCTTCTTCCATGTGTTTGGGGAGTCTGCCACATGTTATTGGGTAAACTCCAAATATGTTTTCTTATTTTTTCTTTAAGCAATGGCTTTTTTCTGGCCACTCTTCCATAAAGCCCCATTCTGTGGAGTGTACAGCTTAAAGTGGTCCTATGGACAGACACTCCCATCTCCGCTGTGGATCTTTGCAGCTGTTTCACTGTTATCTTTGTTGCATCTCTGTTTAATGCCCTCCTTGCCCAGTCTGAGAGTTTTGGTGGGCAGTCATCTCTTGCCAAGTTTGTAGTGGTGCCATATTCTTTCCATTTTGGTATAATGGATTTAATGGTGCTCCCTGGGATATTCAAAGTTTGGGGGGGTTTTTTGTTATTTTTTTTTATAACCCAACCCTGATCCATATTTCTCCACAACTTTGTCTCTGACGTGTTTGGAGGCTCCTTGGTTTCTATGTTGCTTGCTTAGTAGTGTTGCAGACTCAGGGTCCTTCCAGAACAGGTTGATTTACACAGACATCATGTGACAGATCATGTGACACTTTGATTGCACACAGTTGGATCTTAACTAATTATGTGACTTATGAAGTGAATTGGTTGGAGCAGCTCTTATTTAGGGGTTTCATATGAAAGGGGGTGAATACCTATGCACACTCCAGATTTCTGTTTTTTCATCTTAATTATTTTTTGCGTCATAATAAAGCCACCTTTAAAGTGGTAGGCATGTTGTATAAATCAAATGGTGCTAATCCCCCAAAAATCCATTTTAATTCCAGCTTATAATGTGACAATACAGGACAAACACTAAGAGGATAAATACTTTTGCAAGATACTGTATGGTGAGACATGTTAAGCAATAAGATTATTGGGCATAAATTGTCATATTTTGGAACTGTATAAAATGAGACCTAACTCCAGAATGACTTCTCATAACCTATGAATGCAGTTACAACTCTAAGCTAACTATAAGACTACAACTACAACCCCAATTCCAAAAAAGTTGGGATGCTGTGTAAACTGTAAATAAATCAGAATGTGATAATTTGCAAGTCATGGAAACCCTATCTTGCATTGAAAATAGTACAAAGACAATATATCAAATGTTGAAACTCAGCAACACGTTTCAAAAAGTTAGGACAGGGGCATGTTTACCACTGTGCTGCATCACCTCTACTTTTAACAACACTCTGTAAATGTTTGGGAACTGAGGAGACCAATTGCTGTAGTTTTGAAAGAGAAATGTTGTCCTATTCTTGCTTGATATACAGTTTCATTGCTCAACAGTTTGGGGTCTCTTTTGTCATATCTTGCACTTCATAATGAGCCAAATGTTTTAATGGGAGACAGGTCTGGACTACAGGCAGGCCAGTTTAGCACCCAGACTCTTCTACTATGGAGAATCCAGCCACTGAGGGTGCATAAGCGTACTCTTGGTGCCGGTCCCAAGCCCGGATAAATTGGAGAGGTTTGCGTCAGGAAGGGCATCTGGCGTAAAACCGTGCCAAATCTAACATGCGGAATGAAAAGAGAAATACCATACCAGATCGGTCAAGGCCCGGGTTAACAACAACCACCTCTGGTACTGTTGGTCAACGGGGTGCTGGTGGAAAGTGTGCTACTGTTGCACCAAAACGGAGAAGGAGAAAGAGAGGGGGGAGGCGTGTTAGGAGAGAGCATGAAAGATGGAAGGGAAGGAGCTTAGAATTGATGGTAGGAACACTGAATGTGGGAACATTGACTGGCAGAGCGAGAGAGTTAGCAGGTATGATGGAAAGAAGAAAGTTGGATATTTTGTGTGTGCAGGAGATGAGGTGGAAGGGAAGCAAGGCCAAGAACATTGGAGATGGATGCAAGTTGTTTTATTATGGAGTGGATGGAAAGAGAAATGGTGTTGGTATTGTTTTGAGGGGAGAGTTGGTCAACAGTGTGATTGATGTGAAGAGGGTGCCAGATAGCGTGATAGGCATGCAGTTGGAGATTCAAGGAGTGGTAATCAATGTTGTGTGTGCATACGCCCCACAGGTTGGATGTGAGAATGAAGAGAAAGAGTCTTTCTGGGAAAAGATGGATGAAGTGATAGAAAGTATACTGAGGGAGGAGCATGTGCTGATAGGAGCAGATTTCAATGGACATGTTGGCGAGGGAAACAGAGGAGATGAGGATGTGATGGGCAGATATGGTGTAAGAGAGAGAAATGTGGAAGGGCAAATGGTGATTGATTTTTCAAAGAGGATGAATTTGGCAATAGTCAATACATACTTCGAGAAGAAAGCGCAGCACAGGGTGATGTTTAAGAGTGGAGGAAGATCTACACAGGTGGACTACATACTCTGCAGAAGGGGTAATCTGAAGGAGATTGGAGACTGTAAAGTGATGGCAGGGAAGAGTGTAGCTAGACAACATCAAGTGGTCGTGTGCAGGATGAGCTTGAAAGTGAAAAGAGGAAGCGTGAAATAGTGGAGCCGAAGATTAAGTGGTGGAAACTAAAAGAGGTTGAACATCAGAAGGAGTTTAGGAAAGAAATGAGACTAGCATTGAGTGGTCATGGAAGTCTGCCAGAAGATTGGAATACTACTGCTGTACTAGTAAGAGAGGCAGCAAGGAAGGTACTAGGGTGGTCATCGGGAAGGAGGAAGGAAGACAAGGAATAAAGCTGATGAGCCACACCATGAAGCTATGGGAAAGGGTATTGGAGGCAAGATTGAGAAGAGAGGTAGCAATCTGTGAACAGCAGTACAGATTTATGCCAAGGAAGAGCACGTCGGATGAAATTTTTGCTTTAAGAATGTTAATGGAGAAGTACAGGGAAGGTCAGAGAAAGCTAAATTGTGTGTTTGTAGACCTGGAGAAGGCATACGATAGAGTGCCGAGAGATGAGTTATGGTATTATATGAGAAAGAGTGGAGTGAATGAGAAGTATATTAGAGTGGTGCAAGACATTTATGAGAACAGTGAAACAGCAGTGAGGTGTGCAGTTGGAACAACTGAATGGTTCAAGGTGAAGGTGGGACTCCATCAAGGATCTGCTTTGAGTCCTTTTTTGTTTGCCATAGTGATGGATAGCTTGACGGATGAAGTGAGGCAAGAATCACCATGGAACATGATGTTTGCGGATGATATTGTGATATGTGGCGAAAGTAGAAAGGAGGTTGAGTTGGGTTTGGAGAGATGGAGGTATGCATTGGAACGAAGAGGAATGAAGGTGAGCAGTAGCAAAACAGAATACATGTGCATCAATGAGAATGGGGATGAGAGTGTAGTGAAGATGCAAAGAGTAGACATAAAGAAAGTTGGTGAATTCAAGTACCTGGGGTCAACTGTGCAGGAAAATGGGGGCTGCGATAGTGAGGTGAGGAAAAGAGAGTGCAGGCAGGGTGGAGCAGTTGGAGAAGGATTTCGAGAGTCATTTATGATAGGAAAGTCCCAGCAAAAGTGAAAGGTAAGATGTATAAGACAGTAGTGAGACCAGCTGTGATGTATGGATTGGAGACCGTACCCTTAACGAAGAGACAGGAGGCAAAGTTGGAGGTGGTGGAGTTGAGGATGTTAAGGTTTGCGATGGGAGTGACAAGGTTGGACAGGATAAGAAACGAGCACATCAGAGGGACAGCACATGTGGAGAGCTTGGGAATTAAGCTAAGAGAGATGAGACTGAGATGGTATGGGCACATCCTGAGAAGAGATGCAGAGCATGTGGGAAGGAGAATGTTGAGGATGGAGCTGCCAGGCAAACAAAAACGAGGAAGGCCAAAGAGGAGATACATGGGTGTGGTGAGAGAGGACATGAAAGTGGCAGGTGTGGTAGAGAAGGATGCAGAATACAGGGAGCAATGGAGATGAAAAATCCGCTGTGGCAACCCCTAATCAGGAACAGACAGAAGAAAAAGACTCTTTTACTACGGAGCCATGCAGTTTTAATATGTGCAGAAATCGGTTTGGCATTGTCTTGCTGAAAGAAGGAAGGCCTTCCCTGAAAAAGATTTTGTCTGGATGGCAGCACATTGCTCTGAAACCTGTACATATCATTCAGCATTAATGGCGCCTTCCTAGATGTACAAGCTACTCATGTCATGTGCACTAATGCACCCTCCATGATTTGCAAATCTTCACATTCTATTTTTATGTTTTATAGTGTTCCAGCTTTTTTGGAATTGGGTTGTATATTTGTAAATGTAGTGCTCCGAGACTGAGAGAGAGAGAGAGAGAGAGAGAGAGAGAGAGAGAGAGAGAGAGAGAGAGAGGTTGTCACAGTTTGGCTTTACCGAGAGGCAGGATTAACAGGTTAAGTGGGCATTTAACACACACAAGTATCTCCTTTCAGCCCTGCTCTAAAGCCTGTGGGAAACCAACACCCCCCCACCCCCACACACACATAAATTAGGCTTGTGATAACACAATACTAGCTTTGCTCTCAAGTTAACAATATACTTTTACAACCTAAACTTGTCACTGTGATCCAATGACACATCGAGGGGCTGCTGCGACATGTTTTTGGCTCTGAAAGACATTTTTGGCTCGTTGTTTATTCTGGTGCTAAGTGTTAAGAATCAAAGGGTGTCAAAGTGAGCACTGCCTTAACACATTCCAAACTGCCTGTGTATTCACTTAGACCACAACTTTTGTGGGCTCGAGTGACCCCATGGAGGTCATGCCAGGGTTAGTCAGGGCTCAAAGGTCACCTAATGACAGAGCAGGAAACTGAAGGTGAGGGCAACAAAGGAGAGATTAGCGTTCCTATGAAGCTAAGGGAACATGATGTTATAGAGCAGGAGGGGTTTTTTGTTTGCTTTTGTTTGTTGCATCTGATTGACTAACACACCTCTCTGTAGCAGACACACAATCCACTGCAAAAATGTTTTAATGCAATGTTGTATCGATCATTAAATATCAGAGATTTTTTGGAATGGGGTCAATAAACAGGCCAGTGTTGAATCTGGATAAGGGGGATGAGGGTGGCATGGTCGTGCACTGTTGCCTCACAGCAGGAAGGTTCTGGGTTCGAACCTTGTGGCTGACTGGGGCTTTTCTATGTGGAGTTTGCGTGTTCTTGTGCCTGTGTGGGTTTCCTCTGGGTGCTCTGGTTTCCTCCCACACTCCGAAGACATATGGATTAAGTCAACTGGCTACTTATAGGTGTAAATATGGAGTGTGAATGGCTGTCCGTCTCTGTGTGTTAACCTCACGATTAATTAGTGACCTGTCCAAGGTGTACCCCGCCTCTCACCAAATGTCAGTTGGGATTGATTTCAGCTCACCTGTGGCCCACGGTTGATAAGCAGTATAGAAAATAGATGAAACACTAAACTATGGTTTATAATATTTGGTATACGCTTCTAATTCCATTCACTGAACCTCATTTTCTATGGCCCCTCTTATCAAAACTAAAAAAAAAAACAGGGGAAGGTTTGGAATTTGTGGATTTTGACCACAAATGATATGTGGACTTACTGTACCATGTCCAGATAGGTGTCTTGCTGGTTCTTCAGTTTCTTTCTACCTCCAAAAAAAAAAAACGTGTCAGTGGATGGTTTTCCTATGTTAAATTGCCTCAAAGTGTGTGTGTGCGTGCATGGTGCACTGTAATAGACTGACATCCCATCCAGGATGTATTCCCGGGATAGGCTCTGGATCCTCCTCAACCCTGTTCAAAATAAAGCACTTACTGAAAATGAATGCACATTTTGACCATCTTTCTTATCCCAATTACAGTAAGTCAACTTCCTGCTCTTGCCAAGTCCTTGCCTTTATTTAGACCCCACTGCCATCCTGAGGCCCACAGATTCCAGATCCTGTTCCCAGTCCTTTGTCTCCTCTTGACCATATACCCTGCTATCCCAAGGGTCTACAAGCCGGTGCTCCTACTTTTGACTCAACAGCTAAGAAACCACACAGTCATCTAACCTGAAGACTTCCCAGTGTCAGAAAAGGTTGCAGCTTTATCTGTTACAAAGCCGTGACACTGGAGACTCCTTAAAAATGTTAAACATCTTCTTACTGAAAGCACAGATTTTTTTTTAAATATATGTATCTTACTAGTTACTAGTGCTTCAACCATACAAGTCCCTGAGATAGTTGTTATTACTGAAATTATAATGTATTAAAACAAGTGCATTAATATAAATGTATGAATTATCTTGCAGCTGAAAATACCTTCAGAGCTGCTATTATAGAATATTGACTAATCAGAATTAAGAATTCCCCTCTACATCTAAAAGTTAAGCTCAACTTGAACACACAATGCTCTTTAGTCTTGTCTCATTATTTAGATCTCTAGTACCTCAAGGGCTGTTATCTGCATGCCTGATTTAACCTCTTTTTGTCCATCTTGTATGAGTAGGAGACAAAAACTCAACTAGTTTTTCCCTTTGATTCCAATTCATTTTCGACACAGCACAAGAATCTCACAACAGAGTTGTTCTTGGCACGCTGGGTTCACTTTTCAGTGAGAAAAAGTCCTGCTGTGAGCTCAGAACAGTGGCTTTGTTCTGTTAGGACAGCTAGTTTCCTAAAGCTAGCAGGAAGTACTTGCCCCCTTGTCCTACACACTGTGGGGGTCCTGTCATTTCCTCTGTCCACTGAGAGAAAGAAGAAAATACTGAAAGGAAGTGCTTCCAAAATGGAAGGTTCTGCTGCATAAACAATTGTTTGTATAATCTGAAGTGAGAGTTAGATAGATAGATAGATAGATAGATAGATAGATAGATAGATAGATAGATAGATAGATAGATAGATAGATAGATAGATAGATAGATAGATAGATAGATCAACATGGAGTTACTATAATACTAAAGTTGATTGTTTTCCTATAACGGCATGTCTCTAAGTGGTTTTTTTTCCTTCTTACACCACTGCATTTTTCCCAAATGACTATATTTTGCTATTACTTAAAGAAAGACATGCAATACTTTATCTATTTATAGTTACAATTAATGTTGCTTCTGAAATCTTTCAGAAAATGCAAAGGAACTAACAGCTTTACCTCTGATTCTTAAGGTGATGATACACTGGGCAATTTTTTGGGCAGTGTGTTTTGACATTTTCCCATTGAGATTGGGGAACCTAATTTCTATCTGAACGATTTTGATAATTTTGGGCAACTTTTTTAAGATCATCCAATCAGAGTGCTAGCAGCAAATAACATGACCACCTGAGAGCTTCTGAAATTTTCAACAAAGATGGCGGCATCTCCAGCAGTGGAGTGAAGAAAAAGAGAGACAACTTATATCTTTTTATCCTGGTAAATTGTTATGTGTAAACCCAAAGTGGTGAATTTACCTCAGCAAATGCTCACAAAACCAACAAACATCTACTTTTATGTGCTCAGGTTGTAATTAAGACCTTAATTTTTTTTCAGCTAAGTGTAAACTACCGTTAGCTAACCACCATTCCATAGAACGGTGTAGGGATAACAGTAGCTCTCTTGTTTCAAGTTAAAAGTGATGGGCAGCTCTTTTTTTTTGTGAGTTGCTCTTATCTGATTGTTTGTTACCAATTGTCTGTTGCCCAAATTAGTTGCCCTCTGTCTCACCTGGTTGCCCGTTGCTGGCAACATTGCCCAACAACACTGCCCAAAAAGTTGCCCCATGTATCATCACCTCTAATATTATACAGGTATTTCTTTATTTTTTTCTTTCCGTCTTTCTTCCTTCTTTTCTCGCTTCCCCACCTGTCTCGTTCTCTGCATTCTCTATTTTCAATCTTTTCTATTATTATTACAACCCCGATTCCAAAAAAGTTGGGACAAAGTACAAATTGTAAATAAAAACAGAATGCAATAATTTACAAATCTCAAAAAATGATATTGTATTCACAATAGAACATAGACAACATATCGAATGTCGAAAGTGAGACATTTTGAAATTTCATGCCAAATATTGGCTCATTTGAAGTTTCATGACAGCAACACATCTCAAAAAAGTTGGGACAGGGGCAATAAGAGGCTGGAAAAGTTAAAGGTACAAAAAAGGAACAGCTGGAGGACCAAATTGCAACTCATTAGGTCAATTGGCAATAGGTCATTAACATGACTGGGTATAAAAAGAGCATATTGGAGTGGCAGCGGCTCTCAGAAGCAAAGATGGGAAGAGGATCACCAATCCCCCTAATTCTGCGCCGACAAATAGTGGAGCAATATCAGAAAGGAGTTTGACAGTGTAAAATTGCAAAGAGTTTTGAACATATCATCTACAGTGCATATCATCATCAAAAGATTCAGAGAATCTGGAAGAATCTCTGTGCGTAAGGGTCAAGGCCGGAAAACCATACTGGGTGCCCGTGATCTTCGGGCCCTTAGACGGCACTGCATCACATACAGGCATGCTTCTGTATTGGAAATCACAAAATGGGCTCAGGAATATTTCCAGAGAACATTATCTGTGAACACAATTCACCGTGCCATCCGCCGTTGCCAGCTAAAACTCTATAGTTCAAAGAAGAAGCCGTATCTAAACATGATCCAGAAGCGCAGACGTCTTCTTTGGGCCAAGGCTCATTTAAAATGGACTGTGGCAAAGTGGAAAACTGTTCTGTGGTCAGACGAATCAAAATTTGAAGTTCTTTATGGAAATCAGGGACGCTGTGTCATTCGGACTAAAGAGGAGAAGGACAACCCGAGTTGTTATCAGCGCTCAGTTCAGAAGCCTGCATCTCTGATGGTATGGGGTTGCATTAGTGCATGTGGCATGGGCAGCTTACACATCTGGAAAGACACCATCAATGCTGAAAGGTATATCCAGGTTCTAGAGCAACATATGCTCCCATCCAGACGACGTCTCTTTCAGGGAAGACCTTGCATTTTCCAACATGACAATGCCAAACCACATACTGCATCAATTACAGCATCATGGCTGCGTAGAAGAAGGGTCCGGTTACTGAACTGGCCAGCCTGCAGTCCAGATCTTTCACCCATAGAAAACATCTGGTGCATCATAAAACGGAAGATACGACAAAAAAGACCTGACAGTTGAGCAACTAGAATCCTACATTAGACAAGAATGGGTTAACATTCCTATCCCTACACTTGAGCAACTTGTCTCCTCAGTCCCCAGACGTTTACAGACTGTTGTAAAGAGAAAAGAGGATGTCTCACAGTGGTAAACATGGCCTTGTCCCAACTTTTTTGAGATGTGTTGTTGTCATGAAATTTAAAATCACCTAATTTTTCTCTTTAAATGATACATTTTCTCAGTTTAAACATTTGATATGCAGGGTCGCTTTATCAACACCTGTGGCCCAGGGGCTACTGGGTTTTTTGAGGCCCCTCATAGGCTACCTGTCAACCCTACCCTTACCGTTGGCCAGGAAAACACTCTTATTTTATTTGCAATACGTGTCAAGCATTTACAGTGTAAGCGCGTAATTAGCCTAGAAGCCTACGATAGGTTACGTTTGGCTCAGCGTAGCTGCGCAAGGCCCACGCTCACATCGCTCAACACATCCGACCACAGAGGGAGAGAAGAACGCGCACATTATCATTACAGAGCCGGTTCTGATTATTACCACGGACAGGACAGTGATACTGCGTAACTTTCATGCAGGGGCATGGCCAGAGATAACCACACAAGCGCATGTGCGCTAATGTAGACCTATGTGTTGTAAACATAAAACACACACACCTACAGACAAGTCCTTTTAAAAAATAAAATACATAAAAATAGCTCGGCGGCATGAAAACAAACATTCACTGCAAGTCAAGGTACTTGGCTCGGCGGCCACATGAAACGTAAACACCATGGACAGCGGCCAAACTCATAACTCTACAGACCGAAATACACGAAACCAAGTCCTACTAGGGTCTATTTTACCGATCTATGTTCAAGCATCATGCAAGTCTTCCTTCTCCTTGAATAAGACCGTGCATTCAACTGCCTTTTTGACATGACTGCATAGAAATACCACTTGCAACAATATTTCATGCACTCCATCAAGAAAAAAGTTAAACATGATGAACACGGGCATACTGTTTTGAGCATACGATTTTTAAAAAAGAAACTAGCTACATCAAAGTCCTTCAATAAACCCATCCTTTAGCGCAAATGAGCTTAACCTAGTTCAAAGCATGACGCTAGCAGTAGCTGCATAAGGCAAAATCATGTGGGCCTTTTGTCAACAACAAGCCACGGTGGGCAAACATTAATAATCAAGTGTCCTTACCTTAAAACATTGTCTTGACCACAGAACTTCTCAAGTATTTCACTTAAATGCACACGGGTTAACAACACACCCAACACAGCTAGCGAGAAATGTGGATATGCGCTAGCTTTGTATTGCTATTCCCCTCAGTATGCTTACTCTGTCTGCTGCCCGAACTGTGAAAATTATAGGCTAAAGTCTGTGACTTTAGGCAATGATTCTATCATTACCTGCATCTCTCTCTTTTTTTTCCTTTTATGCGCCCCGCTAACATGTGAACGCTTCATCTTTCAAAGCCTCTAAATTTGTGTCTCAGTAGTCTGTAGTCTGCAGTCTTTGGCACGCTTTCATGCGTGACGTTACATTTTGTTACATTTTATTCTGGTACAGTTGTGGGTGTTCGTTTCGCGAACCACATCCACCATGTCTCTTACAGCAGGCTACTGTGCGCTCATTTATTTCTAACCTTATTTCTATCCGTACATTAATGTAGGCCCACGATTCCGACAGTTTATTATTTTATTAATATTACAAGGCCCTTTTATGAGGCCCCTGATTGGCTGTGGCCCAGGGGCTTGAGCCCCCCGAAGCCCCCCCTTAAAGCGCCAGTGTTGATATGTCATCTATGTTCTATTCTGAATAAAATATGTAATTTTGAAACTTCCACATCATTCTGTTTGTATTTACAATTTGTACTTTGTCCCAACTTTTTTGGATTCGGGGTTGTATTATTATTATTATTATTATTATTATCGTTGTTGTCTCTTTTCTTTTTTCTTTCAATAATCCATTTCTCTTTCTAGCCATCCCACCTGCAGTTTCATTCCGACTCGCTGTATAGTATCTGCCCAGAAAACTCCCTATGAATGTGACTCACAGTCTGACCCTCACATGTTCAGTGCATGGCTCAGTGAGACACACCACAATACACACATTCAGGTTAAATGAGTCAAATTCCTGTATCAGATCTCCAGTCTATTTATAAAACAATCCTGATGGTAATAGACCTAATAAAAAAGGTATGTAGTATTTAATAGTTTTACAGTGCCTTGCAAAAGTATTCATACCCCTTGAACTTTTTCACATTTTTCCACCTTACAACCACAAACTTAAAAGTTTTTTATTGAGATTTTATGTGATAGACCAACACAGAGTAGCACATAATTGTGAAGTGAAACAAAAATTATAAATGGTCTTCAAAATTTTAAACAAATAAAAATCTGAAAAATGTGGTGTGCATTAGTATTCAGCCCCCTGTACTCTGATACCTCTAAATACAATCCAGTGCAATCAATTGCCTTCAGACGTCATCTAATTAGTTAATAGAGTCCTACTGTGTGTAATTTACTCTCAGCATAAATACACTTGTTCTGTGAAGGCCTCAGTGGTTTGTTAGAGAACACTGAAGAACAAACAGCATCATGAAGACCAAAGAACTCACCAGACAGGTCAGGGATAAAGTTCTGGAGAAGTTTAAAGCAGGGTTAGGATATAAAAATATATCCCAAGCTCTGAACATCTCAATAAGCACTGTTCAATCCATCATTCAAAAATGGAAAAAGTATGGCACAACTGCAAACCTACCAAGACATGGCCGTCCACCTAAACTGACAGAGCGAGCAAGGAGAGCACCGGTCAGAGAAACAGCCAAGAGGCCCATGATCACTCTGGAGGAGCTGCAGAAATCCACAGCTCAGGTGGGAGAATCTGTGCACAGGACAACTATAAGTCGTCCACTCCACAAATCTGGCCTTTTTGGAAGAGTGGCAAGAAGAAAGCCATTGTTGAAAGACAGGCATAAGAAGCCATGTAGGGGGCACAGCAAACATGTTGAAGAAGGTGCTTTGGTCAGATGAGACCAAAGTTGAACTTTTTGGCCTAAATGCAAAGCGCTATGTGTGGCAGAAAACTAACACTGCTCATCACCCTGCACACACCATTCCCACTGTGAAACATGGTGGTGGCAGCATCGTGCTATGGGGATGCTTTTCTTCAGCAGGGACAGGGAAGCTGGTCAGAGTTGATGGGAAGATGGACGGAGCTAAATACAGGGCAATCCTGGAAGAAAACCTGTTGGAGGCTGTAAAAGACTTGAGACTGGGAAGGAGATTCACCATCCAGCAAGACAATGACCCTAAACATACAGCCAGAGCTACAATGGAATGGTTTAGATCAAAGAATATTCATGTGTTAGAATGGCCCAGTCAAAGTCCAGACCTAAATCCCATTGAGCATCTGTGGCAAGACTTGAAAATTGCTGTTCACAGACGCTCTCCATCCAATCTGGCTGAGCTTGAGCTATTTTGCAAAGAAGAATGGGCAAAAAATTCAGTGTCTAGATGTGCAAAGCTGGTAGAAACATACCACAAAAGACTTGCAGCTGTAATTGCAGCAAAAGGTGGCTCTACAAAGTATTGACGCAGGGGGGCTGAATACTAATGCACATCACATTTTTCAGATTTTTATTTGTTTAAAATTTTGAAGACCATTTATCATTTTCATTTCACTTCACAATTATGTGCTACTCTGTGTTGGTCTATCACATAAAATCTCAATAAAAAACTTTTAAGTTCGTGGTTGTAAGGTGGAAAAATGTGAAAAAGTTCAAGGGGTATGAATACTTTTGCAAGGCACTGTATCTGGTTGATGAATGAATGGAAGCTGAATTGGAGCCAGTTGCAATAGCAGGAGTCATTTTCAGCACCAACATGCCCAATTAAGAAAGGAAGAGGTCCTCCAGATTTACGAACTAATCCTCTTTATCCTTTTGTCTTTGCACTCGTCCTCTTAAGAGGATTTCTGCACATTTGTCCCACACTTATCACTGTTCTTTACAAATATACTTTGAGAACTAATAGCAGATAACGCAAATCCTAAAGCATGTTATTTTTTTACTTTGCCTTCAAAACATTGTTAAAAAAAAGATCTACTACAAGTGAAAACAACTTCAGCGGAGTCAAATTAATTGAGTATTTCCTATTAAAACATTACAGGAAACTTAATATATGGTTACTAACCATATATTATATACATCAAGCTTGAAGTCTTGCTTTATTGGCAGATTTTTCGAATATTAATCAAAATTATCTGACAAAGGAATAACAAAAAATTAAAGATGAGTAAAATTAGTAAAAATATCTAGAAATTGGTTTAATTATCATCTATTTAAGATAGTATAACCATATAATTGGAAGTTTGACCAAATTCAAGACTTTTTCGCTTGCTAAAGTGCCTTTTCTTTTGCAGAGTAATGAATCGGAAACAGCTGCATAAAAGTTAAAAATAAGACATGGAGAGCATCTGAACATCAACACCTTCCTCTAAGAGTGTGTGTGTGTTGACACAGGATTGTTTCTCTTTTTGCGATTTGATTTTGCGTAAATGTAAATCACTGTACCTCATTGTTATAAAGCAAAGTCCCTTGCATTTTTCTTACACATGGAGGTGTTAATTTGCAGGTTTTGCATTGTGCCAGAAGCTGTCATCACCACAGTTTAATCCTCATCCTCTTCCTGGTTTCCAGGAATCTGATCTGCTTAAAAAGGGCATAAGGTTTAGTAATAAGAGCAAGCTTAGTGTAATGACCCATGAACGAACAAGGCTTGTATGGAAATATTGGAGACTTTTTGGCATGGGGTCAATGTGCGGTCAGTGTTAAATCAGGTACAGGAGGAGGTTGAAGGAACACAAGACCATGGATTACAATCTTGTTTACACAGTTCAGCTTCTACTCATCACTGTAATTTTAGCCCCTTTTCTAGATTTTGTACTAAAACTGAAACACAAATATAATTTTACAACATTGGACTTCCACAGCATTATGTGTAACTATAACTGGATAAAAAGTATGACATATTTAAATAATATTGTCTGGCGTTGAGTGGTATATCATATATATTCCATTCAGCTAGCATGATATTGAAAGAGTTGAAGATAAGTTCAATATCATGCTAGCCGAAAAAGAATATATATGATACACCATGAAAAAAAGCCAGCCAATATTATTATTATTATTATTATTATTATTATTATTATTATTATTATACATGCCTTTCGGGTGTTCAATGCATCTTTCTCTTTCAAAATTCTCTCAAAGTCTCTCGTATTTAACAAAGCAAACATGGTGGCCATGTCTGTTTACAAATTGTCACAGTCGTTCGCTAGTGTGGAAGTTTTATGTCTCCGACATGTGACATCATGTTGTCTTGACAACAACGCAATATTGTAAACCATATTCAACACTCATTCTCCAATGGGTAGAGTGATGTAATACACATAGGATAAGCGATACGCTAACACAATTGCATCCTATCAAACCAAATGAATGAAACCTGCTAGAAGGGAATAGAACACGTTTTTATTCCATCTGAAAAGTGTCCTGTATGTATAATAATATTCATTAGTAATATACTTTGCAATGTGCTGTTATAGAAAAATAATCAACTTTGAGGTAGGAATAGTAACTCTACTGTAACTATCACACCACCCTTCTTGTTGATTACTTACAAATATCAAAATCTTGGGCCCACATAGTCAAGTCAAGTTTATTTGTATAGTGCTTTTAACAATAAACACTGCTTTACAGAAGCAGCTTTACAGAATTTGAACGACTTAAAATATGAGCTAATTTTTTCCCTAATCTATCCCCAATGAGCAAGCCTGTGGCGACGGTGGCAAGGAAAAACTCCCTCAGACGACATGAGGAAGAAACCATGAGAGGAACCAGACTCAAAAGGGAACCTATCCCCATCCGGGCAACAACAGACAACATGACTATAACATTAACAGTCCTAACATAAAGTCTGGTATAAACCCCCCACTGACGGAAACCCGAGCGCAAAACCATTCACGACAACCGTAGTCCCAAAGTTAGCAAGTCAACTGCAGTCCTAAAATCAGCAAGTCAACTGCAGTCTTAAAATCAGCAAGTCAATTGCTGTCCCCAGCCGCAAAGCACCACTGCAAGAGTCCAGAGCATCCTCCAGGCGCGACCCCCAACTGTCCACATGGGGCCGTCCTCCACAGGAGCAATGCAATGAGACTCCAACCAGACACAGGGCACCAGGATGGATCAGGCAGGTCTGAGGAGCAGAAGAGGTCAGCATCTCGATCCCAGGACCGACATGTAACTCAGAGGGACAAATTTTGGGGGGGAGAGAGAAAACACAGGTTGTTAGGTATGCCCAATGTCACCTGAACAGTATACATATTGCACTGAGTACAAGCAGGGACTCCAGCAACTAACTATGACAGCATAACTAAAAGGGGAGAGCCAGAAGGTAACACAGGCATGAGGGAGCCCCAGGACATAAAGCAGCCAGCGACTACACCATCAACAAACTCGAGTGAGCAAGCGAGTGGGGGACTGACAGCATCCATAGACACTGGAAGGTTCATAGAACATTCAGAAAGTTAGCACAAATTAATTCTGGTCTGAAAGGTTCAACTGTACCCCAAGACAACAGTAAAGGAACTGTTGGTACCAAAGTATGAACTTCCACCTTTAAGAGAGTCCTACATTTGTTATAGCCTGAAAGACTGTTGCGCAGAGAAGAAGCAGCTTCTACTACAAGACTGAAGTTTGCAGCTGATCACCTGCATTTTGAAGGAGTGTCCTCTGGTCAGATAAAACAAAAACAGAACTGTTTAGCCATGATGATCTGCACTGTACTAGTATATGGAGGAAAAAAGGGTGAGACTTTTAACCCACAGACTTTAAAGCATGGGGGTGGCAGCATCATGTTGTTGGGATGGGATGCTTTGCTGGACAGTGCACTTCAGACAATAAATGGCATCACAAGGAAAAGAAATACTGAAGCAAAACCTCAAGACATCAGCCAGAAAGTTTTGTTATTCCAGCACAGCTCACTTAATCACATATCATCATGAGCTGCTTTATCTTCCTGTAATCGGGCCACGACTGTAACCTGAAACTAGAACAATAACAACAAACTGCTTCTTTATAATCCTACAACAATGTCTTTCTGTTTAACTACATTCTCTCCTCTTGCTAAATCCACTCTGACAGAACTGCTCAGCTCTTATCAGCGTTATCTGGAAATCTTACTTTGTCATATTTTGCATATTTGTTCTGTCACACCCTCTAAATCTTTATTACAATCTCCTTGAACTAGTCAAACACTTACTGTATAATGAATCAGGAATTTTAAGATTTAGTAATTATGAAAGTAAATCTATCGTTAGGAATTTTGGTGGATTTAAGCTAAAGGGAACCTGAATGCTATTCTCAGAGACAAAATCATCGGAATAGGGAAACCTTCATAAAAGAATGGACCAGTCGCTCACTGAAACTGAACCATACATGAATAGTTTCACAGCATTTCCTATTCCCAGGCAGAGGTGTCCTTTTTAAATCAGGTACACTGTAAAAAATGTAACTTGCAAAATTGTTGAGTGAAAAAAGGATTCTAAGTTGAATGAACAAATTTCCCTTCTAATTGTTCAAGTAACTAAAAAAAATAGTTGAGATGCCTTTCCTTCGCCACAAGTTCATAGGAATTGGAAAATTAAGTTAAGTGAACTTATATATTCAAGTGCTGATTGACGCCCCTTAACCAATGCCACTACGCATGCGCACTTCACAAGTTCGAAAGTTTCAACGGTTGGGTGGAGTGAGAAGTCCGTGGAAACTGACACGAGACGTTGTATAGGAGTATAGACTAAGCTTTCCTCAACAGAGGCCAGGGAATTCCCTCCTTGTATGTCGGTATTTGTTTCTGTTTGTGTAATAATAGGCAAAGTGAAGTAGAACTTAAAGTGCTGATGACACGTTTTTGACATCTTTGGCGATGTTTTATAACATAAAAAGTAATTCCCGATGATCCATATATTAATTCACGAAGGCGCCTATTTTACAAGTTATGATGATAAACATGGCTATTTGGGCAAATTTGACGGGGCTGCAGCACCCAGGAGACGAAGGAGGAGGAGGAGCTATATGACGTCAGCGAAAGAACCTTCCTCCTAACTTACCAGTTTGTTGTTGATGTGACAGGTGTTCAGTTTGTCATTATTAGTATTTTTATTAGACATTATTATACATTATTATATATATAGTTATTATGCCTTCGCGTTGTGTTGCCGGCTTTTGCTCCAAAACCCACAAGGATGGGGTAAGTTTATTCAAGTTTCCCAGAGATCCCGAGCTGCATGTGAAGTGGGTGAAGCAAGTCAGGCGCACTCGTGACAAGTGGGAGCCCTCACCAACATCCGTCCTGTGCTCTGAACACTTCGATTTGGATTGTTTGGACACCCTTCCCAGCTTAAAATAATTTCTTGGTGTAAGACTCCCTACATGTGGGTGGAGCACTGAGGACGGCAGGACAGAGATCAGGTTTGCAAAAAGGCTTTATTGCCACACTTTTCAGTGAACAATGTTATATTGGCTAGACACAGACACACACACACAGCCAGCGTCTAGTCCGGAGATCAGCTCCTCTGCTCTCACTCTCCCTCCTTAAATAGGGCGCGGTCACTGGGAAGACACACACAAACACAGGTTAATTGTTCTCAGGTGTCGTGATTCTGCCACTTACCTTCCCTGACTCCGCCCTCCTGTCACAGACCGGCGCTTGACCACGCCCCCGCTGCCACATACCCCCACCGCCCGACTCAGGCCGGGCGGACGTCCGGCCTGCAGCCGACTCCCCCCCCCTTGATGGGAGAGGAAGTCCGCCACGACCATCTGCGCCCCCGGCCTGTGGACCACCTTGAAATTAAAGGGTTGGAGCGCCAGATACCAACGGGTGATCCGCGCGTTGGCATCTTTCATGCGGTGGAGCCACTGGAGGGGTGCGTGGTCCGAACAGAGGGTGAAAGGGCGCCCCAGTAGGTAGTACCGGAGGGCGAAAACCGCCCACTTGATGGCCAGACACTCTTTCTCGATGGTGCTGTAGCGCCCCTCACGCACCGACAGCTTCCTGCTGATATACAGGACAGGGCAGTCCTCCCCCTCCACCTCCTGGGACAAAACCGCCCCCAGCCCTCTGTCCGACGCATCGGTCTGCAACACAAAGGGGAGAGAAAAGTCAGGGGAGTGTAGAAGTGGCCCCCCACACAGTGCAGCCTTTACCTCTGAGAAAGCCCGCTGGCACTGCTCCGTCCACTGGACCGGATCTGGTGCCCCCTTTTTAGTGAGATCAGTCAGCGGGCTGGTGACGTCCGAATAATTAGGTATAAACCTACGATAATAGCCAGCCAGCCCCAGGAACTGTCTCACCCCCTTTTTGGTCTTGGGCCTCAGGCAGGCCGCAATTGCTGCCGTCTTATTAATTTGGGGACGCACCTGCCCATTGCCCAAGTGGAAGCCCAGGTACCGTACTTCCACCCGCCCAATCGCACACTTCTTTGGGTTGGCTGTGAGCCCCGCTCGCCTCAGCGACCTAAGGACGGCCCTCAGATGTTCGAGGTGCCGCTGCCAGTCATTGCTATAGATGATGATGTCATCTAAATATGCTGCCGCATATGTGGCGTGAGGGCGGAGGACTCTGTCCATCAGCCGCTGAAACGTCGCGGGCGCCCCAAACAGCCCAAACGGAAGGGTGACGAATTGGTGTAAACCAAACGGTGTGGAAAAGGCCGTTTTTTCTCGGGATAGTGGAGTCAAGGGGATCTGCCAATATCCCTTCGTCAAATCCAGTGTTGAATAAAATCAAGCAGTGCCGAGTCGATCGAGCAGCTCATCAATACGAGGCATTGGGTACGCGTCGAATTTAGACACCGCGTTGACTTTTCTATAGTCCACACAGAACCGGACCGACCCATCGGCCTTGGGTACCAAGACCACCGGGCTGCTCCAGTCACTGTGGGACTCCTCGACGATGCCCATTTCGAGCATGGTCTGAAGTTCTTCCCGAACCACCTTTTTTTTGTGTTCGGGTAGCCTGTAAGGGCGGCTACGCACTACCACCCCCGGGGGTGTCTCTATGTGGTGCTCTATGAGGTTAGTGCGACCGGGCAGGGGCGAGAACACATCTGAAAACTCGGTCTGCAACTGGGCGACCTCCGTGAGTTGGGTCGGGGAGAGGTGGTCTCCACAGGGGACCGGAGAGGTACGTGATGCCAATGTTCCTTTTTGAACCTCCGGCCCCAGCTCCACCTTCTCCGGAACTACCGACACCAACGCCACGGGGACCTCCTCATTCCAGAGTTTAAGCAGATTGAGGTGGTAAATCTGTAGCGCCCCACCCCTGTCCGTTCGCCTCACCTCATAGTCGACATCCCCGACTCGCCGTGTGACCTCAAAGGGTCCTTGCCACTTGGCGATCAATTTGGAGCTCGACGTGGGCAACAGTACGAGAACCTTATCTCCCGGAGTGAACTCTCTAAGGCGCGTACCCTTGTTGTACAGGCGGGCTTGCCGTTCCTGGGCCTGCCGCAAATTCTCTTGAGTTAGGTGGGTGAGCGTGTGGAGTTTTGCACGCAGGTCCATAACGTACTGAATTTCATTCTTACTTTGTGAAGGTCCCTCCTCCCAATTTTCCCGCAGCACGTCCAGGATGCCGCACGGCTTACGCCCATATAATAATTAGAATGGGGAGAACCCCGTGGAGGCTTGGGGGACCTCTCGCACTGAGAACAGCAAGGGTTCGAGCCACTTATCCCAATTACGTGCGTCCTCACTTACGAATTTTTTAATATTTTTGAGGGTGCGGTTGAATCGTTCTACCAAACCGTCCGTTTGTGGGTGATACACGCTGGTGCGGATCGGCTTAATCCCCAATAACCCATACAGTTCGCGCAGTGTTCGTGACATAAACGTAGTGCCTTGATCAGTCAGAATCTCTTTCGGGATTCCAACTCGGGAGATGACGCGGAAGAGTGCCTCTGCAATACTGCGTGCTGAGATATTGCGCAGAGGCACGGCTTCCGGGTATCGCGTTGCATAGTCCACCAGAACTAATATAAAGCGGTACCCTCGTGCTGACCGATCTAATGGCCCGACGAGATCCATCCCAATTCTCTCAAACGGGGTCTCGATTAACGGTAGAGGGCGCAAAGGCGCTTTTGGAATGGCCGCTGGGTTTACTAACTGGCATTCGCGGCATGCCGTACACCACCTACGGACATCGCCGCGAATCCCTGGCCAATAGAATCGGGCCATTATTCGGGCTAGTGTTTTATCCTGCCCCAAGTGTCCAGCCATGGGATTAAAGTGAGCCACCTGGAATACCAATTCCCGGCGGCTTTTCGGAATTAAAAGCTGCGTGACTCGCTCTTTAGTTTGAGTGTCCTGCGTCACTCGGTATAATCTAGCCTTCATAATCGCGAAGTAGGGGAAGGACGGGGTGGCTTTCGGCGGGAGCGTTTGACCATCGATTACTCTCACTTGGTCAAACGCATGCCGCAGAGTCTCGTCTCGCAACTGCTCTAATGGGAAATCCGTGAGGGATTCCCCAATAGAGAGAGGAGGAGCCAGCGGCTCCTCACTCTGACGCGGAGATGACGTAGACGGCTCTGTGACAGCTGCTCCCGCCAAAGCGACACCGGGACCTCCCCCTGTCAAATGGCAGGACCCACTCTCTACTGGGCGTGTCATTAAACCCCGAAATCCCGGCCAATCAGTCCCCAAAATTAACGAGTGGGTAAGGCGAGGATTGACCGCCGCCTTCACTATAAATTTTTCCCCTCTGAAAATAATGTGGACCGACACCAAAGGGTAGCTGTGAACATCCCCGTGCACACGTAACACCTTCACCCCTTGTGCTCCCCCCAATGCCTCGTTTTGAACCAGGCTTTGGCGAATTGAGGTCTGATTACAACCAGAATCCACCAACGCCTGATATGTAGCCCCTTGGATACTCACCGGTATGCGATACGCTCCGGCCCGATTGAGGGCGGCCTCTGGCGCGTCGGGGATCCGAACCACCGTGCCCACTTCCATTGCTGTGCACTGCTGATGAAGGTGGCCCGGCTCCCCGCAGCGCCAGCAAACCGGCCCGGGCTTTCCCTCTGCACCGGTGATCTGGGGCTCACTCACCTGAGGTGGGGGAGAGACAGACACAGAAGGGAGAAACGGGAGGGCACCGCGGGTGTGGCGGGCCGGCTGGGGTGGAGCCGGCCCCCGCCTCCGCGGTGGGGGAATGGGGCGAGGACGGGACACAGGAGGAGAGGGAGAGAGAGAGAGAGAAGAGGAGAGAAGAAACGATGCCATCTGCTGTCCTGCCGCCGGGACAGCCGCCAGATGATCCTCCGCCAGCTCGACTGCCTGATCCAGCAACGCCGGGCGGTGGCACTGGACCCACTCCGCGGTTCCGTCTGGTAAGCGGGCGACGAACTGTTCCAGTACCACCTGGTCGACGATTCCCTCAGCGTCGCGATTGTTGGCCCTCAGCCACCGCCAGCAGGCGTCCCGGAGCTGCTGGCCGAACGCGAACGGCCGGCCAACTTCCTCCAGTCGCAGCGCGCAGAAGTGCTGGCGCTGTTGCTCTGGGGTGCGCCCCACGTGCTGGAGGACGGCCTGGCGGAGGTCCGCATAGGCCAGCCGGCAGTCGGCGGGGAGCTGTAGTGCGGCCAGCTGTGCCTCTCCCGTGAGCAGGGGGAGGAGGCGCGCCGCGCGCTGCTCCATCGGCCACCCCGAGGCTTCGGCGACCTGTTCAAACAACGTGATGAGCGCCTCGGGGTCGTCCTGCGGGCCCATCTTGGTGACAATGAGGGGAGACGGGCCCGCGGCCGGAGCGCTGGTGGACCCCGCCGACGCGAGGAGATGCCGGAACGCCTCGCGGTCTTCCTGCTGGGCCAGCACCAGGGCTTCGAAGCGCTGCTCCTGCTCCTTTCGGAGCGTGACGAGTGCCTGGTGCTGGCTTTGCTGAGCCGTGGCGAGGGCATGGACCAGATCGGCGAACGGGGAGGATTCCATGGGGCTGCTGATTTGGTGCTCCACGTCCCGGGTTTCGGCACCACTGTAAGACTCCCTACGTGTGGGTGGAGCACTGAGGATGGCAGGACAGAGATCAGGTTTGCAAAAAGGCTTTATTGCCACACTTTTCAGTGAACAATGTTATATTGGCTAGACACACACACACACAGCCAGTGTCTAGTCCGGAGATCAGCTCCTCTGCTCTCACTCTCCCTCCTTAAATAGGGCGCGGTCACTGGGAAGACACACACAAACACAGGTTAATTGTTCTCAGGTGTCGTGATTCTGCCACTTACCTTCCCTGACTCCGCCCTCCTGTCACAGACCGGCGCTTGACCACGCCCCCGCTGCCACACTTGGGTGTTCAGTTCAGCACAAACGTGTGTTACTACCATCAGCAGTGCCTACACAGTGTTGCCAGATTGGGAGGTTTCCCGCCCAGTTGGGCGGTTTCAAGGCATTTTGGTGGGTTTTGAACATATTTTGGGCTGGAAAACGTATACTGCTGACGTTTTCCAGCCCAAAATATGTTCAAAACCCACCAAAATGCACTTGAAACTGCCCAACTGGGCGGGAAACCTCCCAATCTGGCAACACTGCCAGTATTCCGGAGGGGGTCTACTAGTAGCTATGCCGGATCCAAAGAAAGTCCTCCTGTCAGAACATGTGTTGTGAAATGACATAAGATAAAGGTACGTAGAGCTATAGATTCTACATGATAATCATAAAGTCGGCGTGATATCAGTCATGTATTTGCTTGTGAAAGCTTGCGGCTTTCATGTAACTGCCGCCTAGCAACGAGAGGCAAAGGGTAAAGAGGGTAGACTATCATAGATTCTATTCGGAAGAGATCAACACAATTTTAGACTCCCAGAAGAGGAAGAGCTAGCACTAGAGAGTTCACCGGTGTTTTCATGTGCCATTTCCATTGAGTAGAACCAGAGTAGAACAGCCAGTGAACCGCAGCGTGTTCTTCCGCTGACGTCACAACATGGCCGCGAGCCACGGACCCAGTTTTCTTGCGCTGTGCAATTAAAAGTTGGATATTTGCATAACAACAGCTTCTTTTCACATAATTATAACAGAAATCTAACGTTTGCCATGTTGTATAGTTTATTTAAGAAATTGCATAGAGTCATGTTCGTGTCATCAGCCCTTTAAGTGTTAAGAGGTTTGTGTTAACTAAAAAATGTAATGCACACTAAATCATTGTAAAAAAAAAACAAAAATAGTCAAGCCAACTTAAAAATGTAACGCAACCTGCTGCCAAAGGATTTTGAGTAAACTCAACTTAGAACCATGATGTGCCAACTTGCTCTTCTAAGTTAATTGGCATTATTATTTCAATTTATTTCAACTAAACAATTTGTTGGACTGAACTTCTAAAGGCAAGTCAACTCAAACTTAAAAGAATGTTTTGGGGCGTCATGGCTCAGGTGGATAAGGTGCCATACCACAAATCTGAGGACCCGGGTTTGATTCTGACCTGAGGCCATTTCCTGATCCCTCCCTGTCTCTCTCCTGCTCATTTCCTGTCTCTACACTGTCCTACCCAATAAAGGTGGAAAAAGCCCCCAAAAAAAGAATAATTTAGGATAACATAGACTACGTTCAGACTGCACCCTGAAACGACCCATATCCGATTTTTTTGCCCATATGCGACCTGTATCCAATTTGTTATTGACAATCTGAACGACACAAATCTGATTTTTTTCATATGCGACCCAGGCCGCTTGGATATGTGGTCCTAATTCCGATGCATATCCGTTATTTTCACATGCGACTGCAGTCTGACCGGACAGGTCGCATTCATGCGACCTACACGTCATCAACAAGAGACAAACGTCACTATTCTGCGTTAGCTAATCCCGCCTCTTTGGTGGAAAACAACAACATTTGTACAGTTTTCAGAATTTAAATAGACTTTTATAGAATTGATCAAGCTAATGGTGGATTTGGTAGGGACCTGGATGTTGATCTGTTAGCCTGATTAAATAAAACAGTTTCTATAACTGATTTATAACTTAAACCATCCTGTATTACAAGATTATAAGATTGTTCTGGAAATTTCCAGTAATTTGACACCTTCAGTCTCATTAGTCTGCTGCCCACATTAATCAGATTATTGTGTGAGTTCCGCCGCCGCCACAAAAACCACATCGGCAGGTCTCGCCTCATCTCCATGCTTTACTTGCAAACTTGAAGAGCGCGCTTTTTTTGTTTACGTATTACGTAGATGTGCTTATTACGTGTCAATTTGCGCATGCGGGACACTTTTGGATCGTTTTCCGTTCATATTGGAGATCGCATACAAGTCTCATATAATTGGTAATGTGAACGGCCTAACAAAAAAATCGGATTTCACAACAAATCGGATATGGGTCGTTTCAGGTTGCAGTCTGAACGTAGTGTTAATGTTTTTTGTGCCAACTTGTTTTTCCAAGTTAATTGGAATGATTATTTCAATTTATTTCAACATCACAATTTGAATGCACTGAACTTGCTAAATAAAGTAAGGAAGGGCTTTTCAAAGTGTGGGGCGCGCCTCCCCTGGGGGGCGCCAGAGTTCTTCAGGGGGGGCGCAACATGAGGAAAAATAAACCAGAATAAGTTAATATTGCGGACATTTAGCGAACTTCAGCTAGCCTTTACCAGAGACAAAATGGATTGATTTTTAGTACCTAAAGCTACAGTGAGTGAGGAGACAGAGTCTGGGCCAAGCAAAAAACCAGACCTTCCAGGATGTTGCGATTTGCAACTTCAATGCAAATTCAACCAATCTCCGTGAATTCAGGGCGGTGTTGCAATTATATCCAATCACCGCAACTTTCCCGCAAATTTGACCAATCATTGGCATCGTCTTGAGGTGACGTCGACAAACTACCTTCCGCCTTACTTCCGTGTATACGTTCAAGAGAAGCAGCATGCGCGCAATGTTGCCAGATTGGGCGGTTTCAAGTGCATTTTGGCGGGTTTTGAACATATTTTGGGCTGGAAAACATCAGCAGTATCTGGCAACATTGCATGATGTGCGAGTCAGTGTTTATATAGGCTTAAATTCTGTGACTGAAAGTGTGTTATGTTTACAGTGAAAGACTGTGTGCACTTTACATTATTTTTTTACTTAATACAAGAAATTAATGGATGCCAACATTTTTGCCAAAATGGTATTTTATTTTCCATTGTTTAGGCAGCTTCAGCATCATACTATGAGATTCTGTTCAAATTGTTTTTTTTTTCTTCTATGAAGCCTGAGCCATTTATTTTATTAGTTTATAATTATTGTTTAATTTAGTCTTCAGGAGAGACTGCCTGCACACAGTACTAGTATTAATAGTTTTTTTTTTCTTACATGAAAGCTGAGGCATTTATATTATATTTTAAGGTAACTTTATGTTGTGCTGTGAGGTTCCATGCACTTTGAACCAACAGGTGCATTTGGATAAGTAAAGCCTATTTTTCTGCATTTTTGTAGTCCTGGTAATCTTTTATATTGGTAAAGTTGTTTATAGGACCAATACTCAGTGTCTTTGTTTTTTTTAATCAATAGTTTTTCAGTAATAACTTAATATTTAACATATCACTCAATTTTAATCACAAAAAGAGAAAATCGCAACAATTTCTTGCAACTTTCACTTCCTCCCACAATGTAATCGCAACAAAAACCTAAAAAACACCGCAACTTTCATCGCAATTTTTGGGAAAAAACCCCACAACATCAGACATTTTAGCCCACAACGATCACAAATAAGGCCCGCGGAATCCTGGGGGGACTGAAAAAAGAAGGAAGTATGACCACGATTATTTAAAGTTTGGATTTTCATGGACTGGATCTGAAGATGCTCCACTGCCACAGTGTGTTGTCTGCCAAGAGGTGCTAGCTAACGATGCTATGAGATGTTTAAAATGTGTAAAACAAGATGTTTTAAAAAGCACAGATGTTTAAAATGTGAAAAAGAAAAAAGTAATGTGTACAACAACCATTTTTTAAAAATACGAATGGAACATTAAGTATAGTAACAACAAAAATTGTAAGGGGGGGCTGACTCTCCCACACTTTGAAAACCCCTGAAGTAAGGTCAACATAAAATACTCATCTGTGTCAACTTAAAAGAGCAAGTTAACACAACTATTTGGCCCGGAGTTGAGTTTACTCAAAATCCTTTGGCAGCAGGTTGCGTTACATTTTTAAGTTGGCTTGACTAATTTTTTTTTTTTTTACAGTGTACCTTTTCCTCCTATTTTCACCCCAATTTGATCACCAACCAATTCCCTCCCACAACTGTGAAAGAGGATGACTGAAGACTAACAAATGTTTCCGCTGAAACACTTAAACACGGCCAAACGCGCTTTTTCCACCTGCTGCATCACAGGGCAGTATTATGTCTCATTTATGCTCAATATTAAATACACATACATAAATGGATAGCCTTCTGTCTGTACTCTGCGTTCATTTGTGCAGGCTTCTTGAAAGCTAATGGATACAGGCAAAATAGAGTAGTACCACTGGTAAACTGTGGGGGCAGTGTAGCCAATAGCTCAAGCAAGGCACAACGAATACATTTTTAAAATGGCAGAATTTTTTGAGCAGAGATTATGCGATTTAGTAAGAAATTTTAAAAATGTTATTTTTCCCAGACACAAGGACAAACAGGTACATTACTATGATTGCTCCACCGTCAGCATGTTTGTTTGTTGTCATCAGAAACATTTGACTCTACATTGCCCTCTAGTGGATGTATTGCTTAATATCAAGGATATCGAATAGAATGCCTTTATTGTCACTATACACATGTACAATGAGATTAAAAGCAACTCCAATAACAGTGCAAACAGCATGTAGAGAAAAAAATTAATAAAAAAATTTAAAAAAAGGTGAGGGTGTAAGGGGGGTAAGGTAAGGTGCACAGTCCTGAGGTGTATGTGTTGTGTTTCACAATATGGAGTGAGGTAATGCACATTATAAAGTATTGCACAGAGAGAATCACATTATAAAGTATTGCACATTATAAATTATTGCACGAAGAGAGTCACATTTATAAAATAAAATATTACACATTATGAAGTATTGTAATACTTATTGAATATTGAAGATGCATGGACATATGTGGGCAGTGACTGTTACATCGTTTGAAGGGAACATATTTTTTTCATCCATAAAAGGCAGCATAAATGAGCTTTAACTCATATGGAGGAAAGTACTATCTACCCTCTTCTACATACATGAGCTGACAGATGGCTAGGATTGGCTGGTGTCACTGTCACTGATAGGGGAAAGTGAGAATTTTGTTCCCTCTGGTATTATCAGGATTTGAACTCATGATCTCCGGGCAGGGCCGGCTCTAGGTCTTTGGCTGCCCTAGGCGAGATTGAGTTTTGGCGCCCCCCCCCAAGAAAAAAAACCCTCTAATAACATCTAAATAACACTTTAATCTAATCACTCTATTCTATTACTATTAAACAATGTACGGTGCATGGGTAATAAACAAGAAGTAATTTTTATCTTTTTCATTATTGTTATTATTGTTATCATTATTCACATAAAGTGTCACAAAGTAAAATGACCACACAAATTCAATACATATCTCCATATAATGGGCAAAAACTCTTCCGCACCCTGTTCAAAGTGTAGTGCATGGACAATAAACAAGAAATTATTTTTAGTTTCTTTTTTGCTATTAAAAGTTAAGTCATCTCTGAAGAATTAACAAATTAAATGAATAAAAAATTCTACAATTCTAAATTGTGCAAACTTAAGCACCCTGTTAGGACATCAATGGGCTGTATTTTCAAACAAAAGTGCTATTATGGGTACTTTGTTATTGAAGTAACATTACAATGGGACTCGTCTGGTCTTCCTAATGGCAAATTCCTTGATAATATCATCAAATGATATTTCTCTTGAGATCTCTTGGTTGATGCTCATCAGAGCAAGCCCATTCAGACGTTCTTGACTCATTGTTGACCTTAAGTATGTCTTCAGCAGTTTTAATTTTGAAAAGCTTCTTTCAGCAGAAGCTACTGTCACAGGTAGTGTAACAGCAGAGGTAAGGAGCGCGTATTTCTACATCCCCAGCCGCATCAGAGGTGTTGTAAAAAAGGTTTTCAACCTTTCATGAGCCAGAGCGCACTTTTTTCAATGAAAAAATCTCAAGGCACATCACCAATAGAAAATGTTGCCTGAAACTAAAACGTTGTTGCCAATATTTACAATATACAGTCATTCTATAATTTTCCACGGTGCACTTGGTGATCTCTCATGGCACACTAGTGTTCCGCGGTACTAGAGTTCGGCAGCACAGTGGTTGAAAACACTGTACACCACTGATGCACTTGGTAACATCTCCATTCAATAACTGCATCCCTCCTTTTTGGTGGGGTTTTGGTCGCCCTTGGCGCCCCTGGGCACACTAGGCCGCCTATAGCAATCGCCGGCGCTGGTAAAGAGAACACATCTGAGTGCTTGTTTCGTTTCCCTGCAGTCTTGACGCACTGAGATTGTTTCTTGTTTTCAACGAGTTTATTATATTTTCCTCCAGGAAGCTCTTCGCAACATGGTTGCTTGAATGAGCTGCTAAACTGTCATTTTAATGAGAACACAGATCAACAAAGCAACTTTGTTTTATTAAAAAAAAAAAAACGTGCCAGGCACCATTGGAATATCTCGCTGCGAAACGTGTTCGGTGCATAAAAGACCTTTACTTCAGCCCAGACTGCTCAACGACACCGACAGACTGCTCCAAGTGCAGCCATATTCAAAACAAGCAACAGATCTATGTCAGTTATCTACGTTATGCAAAAACACTCTTTAGCCAACAACACTTAGGCTATTACATGGCCAAAACAGAGAATAGCCGCGGATGCGCACTTGCGCGCCCGAAGACACACTATAGACAGGGCGAACCACTGTTAAGCGCTTATTGTTTCATGATTAACAACCACCACCACACCCCGCTTTTTTTGACAAATCGCACCCTGACTACATGCTTTGCTGTACAATTAAATTAGGCTAAGACATTATAATGCTGACTCGTTTTCAGAATAGTGGAAGTCATAATTTTTCTCCCCCCGTTTCTGCGCCCCTGGATGGACGCAGCGCCCTTAGCATTTGCCTATATTGCCTATGCCATGGGCCGGCTCTGTCTCCGGGTGACAGTAACTTTTAAGAACGGAAACCATTTTAGTGACATATATATAGGCGGCACGGTGGTGTAGTGGTTAGCGCTGTCGCCTCACAGCAAGAAGGTTCTGGGTTCGAGCCCCGTGGCCGGCGAGGGCCTTTCTATGTAGAGCTTGCATGTTGTCCGCGTGGGTTTCCTCCGGGTGCTCCAGTTTCCCCCACAGTCCAAAGACATGCAGGTTAGGTTAAATGGCGACTCTAAATTGACCGTAGGTGTGAATGGTTGTCTGTGTCTATGTGTCAGCCCTGTGATGACCTGGTGACTTGTCCAGGGTGTGCCCCGCCTTTTGCCCATAGTCAGCTGGGATAGGCTCCAGCTTGCCTGTGACCCTGTAGAACAGGATAAAGCGGCTACAGATAATGAGATGAGATTATTTTATATATATATATATATATATATATATATATATATATATAAACACCAGGCAGATTCAAATGAAATGATATCCTGTTTATCTCTGTTGGTTTATCTAAGTTGATCAGTTGGAGCCACTTTTCTCTATTAAATAATCAATGTAACAGAGATACTTCTTATGGAATCACCACAGATAATGGACCTTTTTGACAGATTATCTCTTGCTTGATGGACAGCTCAGATATTCCACCTGATTTATAAACTTGTGAACAACTCCTAAATGTGCTTTAAGAAGCAGTAGGAACCCAAAGGCAAGCTGTGAGACAGCAGCATGACAGATAGGCAAGTAGAGACAGGTAATCTAGCCTTGAGTGGTTGGATGTTGGTGGATATCTTTTGTCTTTCTTCTCTGAGCAGATGTTTTATTGATGCTCCCAGAATATTACAAAAAAAGAAGGGTTCCTTTTTGACTTTTCACTGACCTCACCATTAACATCTGTGAGAAAACATTTATGGTTGTTTCCATTCATATTGTTTGATTGATTATGAGTGAGATGAAGAGAATATGATGGATTTTAAAGCGGACAGAAAGGTTGACATTTGGCACGTAATTGAAAAATATGATGCAATATAAAATAAATAAAAATGAAACATTATTTATAGGTTTGGTGTCTTTCAAAAACACAGTAAAGCATTTTATCCATTATTAAGCCTGTGAGAAATGGGGGGAGAGAGACATATGAAGGAGTCAAGTTTAAAATGTGATTTCTTTGTGGAAAAAAGTGTAAGCTGATAAAATAAAATGTATGGAGAAACAAAATGACTCTTTCTTGCCTCTCTCTCTCTCTCTCATGCGTATCCTCCATTCCCAGCTTTCCTCTCCAGTATAATCTCCAGTGTACATCTTGAGCTTGTCTCAGGCTGTCTCTGGGTTTCATGTTATCACAGATAAAGTGAGTGTACACAGTGTTAATCAGATCAGAGTTAATCAGTGTTAACCACCATAGTGACAATGCTGTGCTCTTGCGCACATTACGCATCATGCTACTCGCATCCCAGATATTCAGATTTAATCTCTCAGACCTTCTGAGTAAAAAAAAAAAAACATCCCACAGATATTTCCATCTCTCTCCTGAACTTTTATATTCACTTTTTTGTGTCTTTTTTTTTTTTAAAGTACAACATTCATTTGTGGCTTTAATCAATCCACAACCTTCTCCATAGTAACAACATTTTAGAAATCATGAGTAGGAAATCAAGGAAATCATTTACACGAGGAATAAAAGCAGCACGTCACTTCAAGATGTGTCATTATAGGAAAATTATCAGTGACATGAAGTGGAGTATTCTTGTTTGTTTTTCCTGATAACAGCATATCCCAAAGTGTTTTATTTCTCTTATACCACAGCAATTTCATTTCGTATTGTGGAACATGCACAAAAACAAGTTATTTCCTGCTATTATTATTAATAATAAGAATAGTAATCTTTATTTCTTAAGATAAAGACATATATCTTAAGTTACAAATATTAAAGGGCTAAAAACATTAAAATATAGACAAAGCGCGAAAAGAATTACAAAAATGATTTTTTAAAAATATCCTATTTGCAATTTATACTTAAAAATGAGTTTATTTACATAAGAATTTTTAAATCTACTGGAATTTATTTGAGGGTGATGGCTACTGCTTTTCCTTAGGTTATATGATGATGATTATTTCTTTTTCAGTAAAATTGCGTATAATGGCTGGGACAGGTCTAAATTATGCTTCTTAAAAATATTAACACTTGCTTTTTCTAAGAAATTATGAATACTTACTTTGAGCTATATTTAACAATTATTCCATGAAATTGAGTCGTACGTGAGCTGATAGCCGACAAGGCACGTAGTACGATGAGATTGAGTGGAATGACTGTTTTATTCTATCCACATTCACTGGATTTTGAGAAACAGAGCAATTTTAGTTTTAATTTTGCAAATTCGATAAATAAAAACATTATACAAAATGTCCAACAAAATCATTTCCGCTTAACAAACAAGCAAAATGACAGTAGCAATTTGTGAAAAATGCTATAATAATAATTCTTGAAAAAAATATATATATGTTCTTACTGTCAAATACTTTTATTCCATATTTTGCTGCTTTTTTTGTATTTTGGGGGGTTTTGTTTTCAAGTAGAGTATTTATTTCGTCCTTGGTTGATTCAGCAACATGCTCCGCCATTTTGTTTTTCTCTACTCATGGTATATAAGCTGATAGCCAGGTAGTAGCCAATCAGAGTGTGTGATTGTTCATATCCAGTGAATGTGGATAGAATGATTCCTTTTAAAGCATCTGTCTAAAAAATTCTGAATTTGTGTAAGATCTGAGTCAGAAGCACCATAAATAGAGAGTCCATACAAAAAATTAGGTAAAACTAAAATATTAAAAAGTTGATCTGCCTCTACCTGAGAAAAACCTTCCTTTCTGAGTGACCTAATTACATACAAACTTACATTATATCAGCTATAACACCTTCTGACCAATCAGATTTGAGAATTCAACAGCACTGTGGTATAAAACAGAATAAAACCAGTTAATCACAATAAACAAGTTAGTAAATAAAAACAGCTCTTGTTGGTACACACAGATTTTTGTTCTTGACTGTGACCGAATAAGCAGCAGCATCTGCCGCCTCCAGAGGAATAATTGTTTCTTTAGAGCTGGAAGAACAGAATCTGATGGTTCCTCAGGGCAAAACCGCAGGGGCTTATTAAGGAGAATCAACAGCGTTGAAGCTTAATGAGGAAAACCACTGTTTCTCCACCAATTAAGCAAAACAAAGTGGTGTTTATACAGGTAACTGTGTGATAATCTGTCCTCAATCTGCTTAGGGCTGAGGGGGGCAGCAGAAAGAGAAATAGGCAAAGAGAAGCAATATACAGATGAACTAGAAGACTAAAAGAAAGAAAATACAGAGAATGAAAGTAAAGCGTGTATGATACAGAGAGTGAGAATGAGTGCCAGAGACACAGAGGGACAGACAGAAGACTGAGAACAACCTAGAGAAAGAAAGTGAGACAGAATGAGAGAGAGAAGGAGACAATCAGAGTGCGCCAGATACAGAGGAAAAGGCAGAGAGACAGAGAGAGATCAAGAGAGATCAATAGAGCAAGACAGGCAGATGAAGGACAGAAACATAGTGAGAGAGACTATAACACAAATAGAGTGAGACAGACAGAGAGATGGGGAGACAGAAATAGAGTGAGACAGACAGAGAAATGGGGAGACAGAAGAGGGGGACTAAAAATAGAGTAAGACAGAAATGGAGAGAGAAAAAGTAGAGTGAGATAGACAAAGAGATGGAGAGACAAAAAATAGAGTGAAACAGAGAGATGGGGAGACAGAAATAAAGTCAGACAGACACAGATGGGGAGACAAAAAATAGAGTGAGACAGACAGACAGATGGGAGACAGAAATAGAGTGAGACACAGAGAGATGGGGAGACATAAAATAGAGTGAGAAAGACAAAGATGGGGAGACAAACAGAGTGAGATACAAAGAGATGGGGAGACAGAAATAGAGTGAGACAGACAGAGATGGGGAGACAAAAATACAGTGAGAGAAAATATAGTGAGACAGACAGAGATGGGGAGACAGAAATAGAGTTAAAAGTGAGAGAGACAAAAAGAGTGAGAAATAGATGGGGAGACAGAAATAGAATGAGACAGACAAAGAGGAGACAAAGGTAAACAGACAGACAGGTGGGGGGAGACAGGAAGAAAGTGAGACCCATTAAGAGACAAAGTGAGTGAGACTAACAAAGAAGGGGCAGGAAAAGAGTGACTCTACGTCTCATCTGTATGTCTGTTGTTCTGCCTGTCTTTCATACCCTGCCGTCATCTTCTCTATGTATTTCTGTCTCACTCTTTCTATCTATACTTTCCCTCGCAGTTTGTCTCACTGTCTTTCTGTCTCTCCCTTCTCCATGTCACCGTTTCTGTGAATGATACACAGAAAGGTGGACAGAAAGAGAGTGAGACAGACAAAGGGAAAGAATGATAGAGGAACATATTGACATTGAACAACGTGAGAGGTAGACAGAAAAAAGAAAAGAGAAAAAAGAGAGAATAGGACATACTGAAAGAAGATAACACAGTGAGTGAGAGCGAGAGAGATAGAGAGGGAGAAAGAAAAACAGAGATATTAACATTAAAATAATGTAAGACAAGGAGAAATCTTAAGTAAGCAATGAATGATGGAGGAAACAGAGGGATCTCAGGGAACGAGACAGAGAGAGAGAGAATATCCCTTTTGTAAGCAGGATGAATGGAGGATGACAAGGCCTGAGAAAAGGAGAAATGCAGCTCCAGGTAGCGTGTAATTAAGATCTCAGCACTGCGCTGTTCCATAATCAACAGGTCACAGCAGGTAACGAGAGGATTAACACCTTATTAACACACCACCAACAATAACACTGCACTCAACCACACTGTAACAAACACACACACACACACACACACACACACACACACACACACACACACACACACAGTGGTAACACTATCTGTGTCAACATACACACACTTTGCTAATACTGTATTCGACTTACCTCAGAAGTGAACCATAGGTGCTAAAGAAGGCAACTGGACTTGCTTGAAATCCCTGAAGACGTTCACCTCTCATCTGAAAGGCTTCTTCAGTTCTGTCTGACTAGTGGGGCGTTCTATCCTCTAGTGGACCAAAAGCAACCCTAAAGAGAGTCAGTGAGGTCACATGGGTCGTTGACCCTCACAGTCACCCTGTAGGTGTTAGGATCACTGGAGGCCGGGTGTGAATGGTGTTAGCAGCCTAGAGGGTCGTTGGCTCTCTCTGCCATCATGTGAGTCATTGAGCTTAGCTGAGTCTTGGTGTGGATGTGTATTCAGTTTTCTGGGAAGTGTGCCAAGGACTGCATTGTAGGTGGCTGATAAGTGGTGTTTCAGACAACCTCCTCTGTTCAGTGATGGTTGTTCCAGGTTGATGAAGATGGCTTCTTTTACTCCTCTTTCAAACCACCGGTCTTCTCTGGCTAAAATGCATACATTGCAGTCCTGAAACGAGTATCCTTTGTTATTGAGATGAAGATAGACTGCAGAGTCCTGGCCAGAGGAACTGGCTCTCCTGTGTTGAGTCATGCGCTTGTGAAGCAGTTGTTTCATTTCCCCAATGTACAGGTCTGTGCATTCCTCACTGCACTGAATTGTGTACACTACGTTGTCCTGTTTGTGTCTGGGTACTCTGTCCTTAGAATGGACCAATTTCTGCCTCAGTGTGTTACTAGGTCTGAAGTGTACAGGGATGTTGTGTTTGTAGAAGCTCCTCCTGAGTTTCTCAGATTGTCCAGAAATGTAGGGAATGACCATGTTCTTGCATTTGCTGCTGTTTTCTTCCCTGTCCATTATGTTTCTTTTTCTGGTCTTGACAAAAGCCCAGTTGGCAAACCCGCACTTCTGAAGTGCTTCCTTGATGTGTTTTTACTCCTTCTCTTTTCCCTCTACCATTGTAGGAATATTCTGAGCCCTGTGATGTAAGGTCCTAATGACCCCCAATTTGTGTTCCAGTGGGTGGTGAGAGTCAAACAGTAGGTACTGATCTGTGTGTGTTTCCGGTAGACCTCAATGTTAAGGCTTCTGTCTTGTTTGATGTGCACGCTGCAGTCCAAAAAGGCTAGGTTGTTTCCACTGACGTCCTCCTAAGTGAACTTGATGTTGATATCCACTGCATTGATGTGCTCTGTGAAGGCTTCCACCTCATGGGTTTTGATTTTTATCCAGGTGTCATCCATATACCTGAACCAGTGGCTGGGAGTGATTCCTGAATAAGTGTAGTGACCCTAACAATCTACAGGGTGACTGAGAGGGTCAACAACCCATGTGACCTCAATGACTCTCCTTAGGGTTGCTTTTGGTCTACTAGAGGATAAATACCTGGAACTTCCCACTAGTCAGATAGAACTGAAGAAGCATTTAGGATGAGAGGTGAAATGTCTTCAAGGATTTCAAGCAAGTCCAGTTGCCTTCTTTAGCACCTACGATTTACAATGACCTGGATGGCTGAGAACCTTCACAGACAAACCTCAGAAGTGGGAAGTTGAAGATGTTGATTTTGCTCTCCATGCATTAAAGTGGGGGGGGGGGGGGGGGGCTGCCTCAATGTTCATCTTCTGTTAGCAACAAGCTAGCCAGCTAGCTGTAATAAGTGATGGATATTTTTCCCCTCAGACTGTATAGTTAATGTGATCGATTAACTACAGAGTTGAGGAAACCATCCTGATCTCCCTAGTAGAAATTCTGAGTGGAGCGTCATTTTCTTTGCTTGGAAGTAGGGAATGATGATTTATGACCTCAAACTAATGTAAACTAAACATGGCTAAAATTGTGACAAGAGAGTAAGCTAAATTACGTTCCTGTTAAGGTTAGCTAAACCTAGCTAACATTGTGGAAAGACAGCAAGTTAAATTCAGCTAAAATTGTGGAAAAGTCAGGAAGGTAAAGGTAACTAATGTTGTCAATAAGACCGTAATACTCTGGAAAAGAAAGAAAGCTAAATTTAGCTAATATTGTGAAAAATACACTAATTAAAAGGAACTAATGTTAGCATCTTTGGATAATGTTAGCTAGCATCTTGGGAAACAGAGTTAAGATATCTAGCATTGTGTGAAGAAAAGTTAGCCAAATTTAGGCAACATGGTGGAAAAAAGGTAACTACAGCAAGTTCGATAGCTAGCTTGGCGATTTTCACCGAATTAAGATGAGCCGAGTTAGCCACATAGAGCATTTTAGATGCATACCAGATAGTAGAAGTGGTGCTGATACTCAAAATGTGTCATTTAATTATTTAAGGTGTAGGAAATAAAATATTTTCATGACAGTTCCACTGGAAATGATGTAATGAAAACAACATGCTAGTAATGAGTAATGCTAGTGAGCAGGCTCGTCGTTTTCAAAGGCAAGAAAAATGCCTGATCCTGATTGGTTAATCCTGTTTCTCACTGCTTCTCATATAGTGTAAAACAATATAAATAAATCGACACCAAGGGGTGGCTACAAACAAACAAAAATAAAAATACCAAAAAACCCAGAAATAAACAAAATGTATAATTAGATAAAACCTAAAACGCATAATATGCATGACAAAGTGCAGAATATCATGTTTTAACAGCTTTAAAATGAGATTAAATAAACTAACGTATGTCTGCAATGGTTAAGCCTCAGTGCATCCAAAGGATCCCTCCAAATTTAATCTCTACAGAGTTATTGAAAGAATCATATTGATCTGTTGAGCTTTTATGAAAACCAGTACAGCAGTTACTGCAAAGAACAATATTAACAAAAAAAAATCTTTTTAAAACTATTGGTCAAAATATTACTGATTACAACATATTTTGCTTGAAAGTTTGGTTTTATATTCCTCAAACGATCATTACAGACTGTATGCACTGGGAAAGTTCTGTTATATCCACTGAAAAGGAAAAATGTGCCATTATAATATATGAAATAGTCTTCTACTGGTGTACAAGTAAAATGCACATCAGATGTTTAGGTGGAGGAGAGAGATGGGTGAGAGATGAGAGAAAGAGAGGGATGATTGGGAGATGGAGGGGAGAGAGTCAGAGATGGAGGACTGAAATGGGTGAGAGATTGAAGACAGAGAGTAGGAGATGAAGGAGAGAGATGTGTGAGGGTGAGATGGAGGTAAGAAAGATGATTGGGAGATGGAGGACAAAGATGGATGACAGAGAGAGAAAGAGAGAGAGAGGTGGGAAATGGAGGAGAAGAGGAAATGAGTGGGAGAGAGAGGGAAGAGTGTGAGATGGAGGCAAGAGAGGGAAGAGTGTAAGATGGAGGAGAGAGAGGGAAATGGAGGAGAGAGGGAAGAGTGTGAGTGGAGAGAGAGCGAGAGGGAGGGAAATGAAAGAAAGAGGAAGAGTGTGTGATGGAGGAGAGAGAGGGAAATGGAGGAGAGAGGGAAGAGTGTGAGTGGAGAGAGAGCGAGAGGGAGGGAAATGAAAGAAAGAGGAAGAGTGTGTGATGGAGGAGAGAGAAGGAGGGAAATGGAGGAAAAAGAGGGAAGAGTGTGAGATGGATGAGAGACAGAGAAGGAGGGAAATGGAGGAAAGAGAGGGAAGAGTGTGTGATGAAGGAGAGAGAGGGCGTTTGCATGGCGCCTGGTGCCGCTTCATTACCACACAAACACACAGGTGAGGGTGATGCAGGTGCCTGCTTACTGTAGTGGGTGGCACTGTTTGTGTGTGTGTGTGTGTGTGTGTGTGTGTGTGTGTGTGTGTGTGTGTGTGTGTGTGTGTGTGTGTGTGTGAGAGAGTGTGTGAGAGAGTGTGAGGATGTACATTTAGTCAAGCATGAAATCCTAAATGCACCGTCAGCAAAGTTAAAATAAACAACCTGGTTCATCACACACACACGCACACACACATACCTTGACCTCTGACCACTTTATCTTTTTTCTTAATAATTTTAACAGTAACATACTGATTTAACAATATGACCAGTTACAAATAGCAAGAAAGAAAGAAAGAAAGAAAGAAAGAAAGAAAGAAAGAAAGAAGAGTAGCAAATAAATTCTATACACAAATTAAAAATGAAGAAAAAAACCCTACATAACTACATACAATCATTATGAACGTCACATGAATTATAACATTTTAAACAGGTCTTTTAAAGCATTTTCTTGTTATTTACCAAGTTCTTTTTAGTGTGTTAAAATGTATTAATGTCCAATTTGGGTCACTGTGTGAAACACTGCCCCCTGGTAGTGTAAAAATTGGATTACAATTAAACAATAATTTTTTAAGGAGGGGGGATCTTAAGCCTTTATTCGTCACATATACATTAAAGCACAATGAAATTCTTTCTCTGCATTTAACCTATCTGAGGATGTGTGCACACGTGTGCAGGCAGTGGTCAGCTGTGCTGCAGCACCCAGGGAGCAGTTGGGGGTGCTGCACCACAGCTGACGCACCCCCAACTGCTCTGAGGATGCCTTGCTGAAGAGCACTTCACCCATTCCTGTTAGTCTAGAGAATCAAACCGGCAACCTTTTGGTCCCAAAGCTGCTTCTCTAACCTTTAGGCCATGGCTTTAATAGTTGATGGTTGTGATTTTCCAGCAATGACAATTAATAAAATTAAAACTAAAATACAATCGACCAGATCTTGGGAATATTGTGTAGACGGGACACACTCTGGATGGGACTCCGGTCCCCGATGGTAACTGACTGACCTGTCCAAATCAGGTAATGAATTTATAAAGCAGTTAAAATGATACTATTCAGCATTTTTAATTTAAGCCTTGTAAGTGAGAATGACATAAAATGACATCACTCATTAACTGATCAAGTAACAACCCATATGTACTGTTTATATTAGGCATTTTCATTGATAGTTCGCAGGGCGGCACGGTGGTGTAGTGGTTAGCGCTGTCGCCTCACAGCAAGAAGGTCCTGGGTTCGAGCCCGGGGCCGGCAAGGGCCTTTCTGTGTGGAGTTTGCATGTTCTCCCCGTGTCCGCGTGGGTTTCCTCCGGGTGCTCCGGTTTCCCCCACAGTCCAAAGACATGCAGGTTAGGTTAACTGGTGACTATAAATTGACCGTAGGTGTGAATGTGAGTGTGAATGGTTGTCTGTGTGTCAGCCCTGTGATGACCTGGCGACTTGTCCAGGGTGTACCCCGCCTTTCGCCCGTAGTCAGCTGGGATAGGCTCCAGCTTGCCTGCGACCCTGTAGAAGGATAAAGCGGCTAGAGATAATGAGATGAGATGAGATTGATAGTTCGACCCATTTGAGCTGGAATTAACCCCAGTCATTTCTAGTGACCAGTCAGTTAGGTAACTATAATAACTGAAATATAGCCGCAAGCAGTGATGAAGGGCCCGAGCACCTCTGGTATCTGGTATGAATTCAACAAACTGCCTAGGAGGAGAACATCAAAATGTAACACGTGTCAAAATGCACAAAATCAAAAACAATTTGCTTCTTGTTGAATATGGCTAATAAAATGTACATTACAATTTTGTTTGTCTTGAGGCACCCCACACACCTACCAAATTTGACACAGATAGCTGAAACTGTTTACCGGGCAAAAGTCTCAATGGCAGGGGGTGCTATGGAGTCCCCCAGACACGCCTGGGGCCAAGCCTCTATCCCTGAGTAGCAGTGGCCAAGACTGATGTGTGTACCAAATTTCATGAGTTTTCACCCATGGGAACCACCTCAAACATGGCCAAGTGTTGAAGAAAAAGAATAAGAAGAATCCTCAGGAAAACAATAGGGCCTTGCACCTTGGTGCAGCGCTCTCCAGTGGAGACCAGAAGCCGCACACCTCCAGTGCTCAGGCCCTAATAATAACTGTCACAACTTTGACATACAACCTATCATATAAAATGGTTTCACAGACAGCCAACTTTCTGTGTAAATGAATTACACACAAACCCTGTTATGATGACCACGCAATCCAACTTAGGCACATTAGACAAATTCAATTATGAAAGCTTTTTATTCCTGAAATTCCTACCCACAGAACCTCAACATAACAAAACACTTACCAGGAATTGAGCCCAGGATTGTAAAGCAGCACATATACAGCATATAAATGTCAATGATTTCCAGACACAAGGACACACCCACATTCCCTTCTATGGTATTCGGTCTTTGAGTCATTCACACTTCCACATGCAGTATGAACTCAAAGACCCACCTTCATTGCTGTGACGTGCAGTGTGACCCTGCTGTGACCCTGTTGAAACCCAAGGAGTGCCAGGCTTGAGTACAAGTCACATACGATGAAGTTAGTGTTCATAAATCAGGATGTCCTATCTGTTGTGCTATCACTCTTTTTTTTTTTTCTTCTGGTGATAATGATATCAGGGGGACACTCACCTTCATATCTTCATCTTACGGATTATCGGTTCAGATCTGAAGAGCATTACAAGCACAGAATTACACAATATTGATAATATAGTTGTATAACTTTCAGTGATGTTGACAAAGAGGTCTATATTGGCATGAAGACAAGTAACATCTAAGCACGTGGGTGGAATTTATTAGCGTGATGTGGAGCGTGATAAAGAACTCGAGAAAATCAAGATGGCATTAACAGTATGCTTCGAGTATGTCGAAAACATAACAGACGATGTCTACTGAAAATCACATTTATATTTGAAATTAAAAAATAGAAGAACAGCAACTTTATTTGAAAATAAAGAAATTCCTCTCTGCATTTAACCCATCTGAAGCAGTGAGCATACACACACACACACACACACACACACACACACACACACACACACACACACACACACACACACGTGAGCAATAAGCACGCACACATACCCAGAGCAGTGGGCAGCCATTGCTACAGCACCTGGGGAGCAGTTGGGGGTTAGGTGCCTCGTTCAAGGGCACTTTAGCCTAAGGCCACCCCATGTTAACCTAACCGCATGTCTTTGAACTGTGGGGGAAACCAGAGCACCCAGAGGAAACTCACGCCGACATGAGGAGAACATGCAAACAGATAGAAACAGAAAGGGGTGACATGCAATAGGTGATGATAATAGGATAACAAGAACAGGAACCTTTAAGTGTTTAAAGAAGGGCTAGAATTAAGATTTAGCAGCCTTATAAGGGTTTTTTATATCTTTATATTCATATGTAAATAAGTATCAGTGTGTGTGTGTGTGTGTGTGTGTGTGTGTGTGTGTGTGTGTGTGGCTTCAAGTGCTTTATTGTTGCCCATAAAGATGTAGTAAGACATAAGTAAACATTGGTCTTTCTTTTAAAGTCCAAGTGACATGATGTTTTGATTAGCCAAATGGTAAATCGAATACCTAATAATGTACATAATTTCTGCAGTAATCCACTATTCTGTTCACATGTACCAAAGTTGGTTTTCTTTGACATATTGATGTTACTTATTACACATTGCAACTGGGTCATTGTACAATTCTGATGGAAAGTGTTTAAACCAATATTAAATTCATAGCTACAGTGGTGGTCAGAAGTTTACATACAGTGACATGAATGCCATCTTGGATATGAATGTCATGGCAATATTTGGGCTTTCAGTGATTTCTCTGAACTGTTCTTTTTCTGTGGCAGAATGATTGTATAGCATACATCTTTTTAAAAAAAAACTAGAATTCGGTGCACAATTTTCTTTGGGTTTTCTGAAATTAACACAGGGTCAGAAGTATGCATACATGGTCAAAATTTTACATACAGCACACCTAATATTTGGGTACAATGTCTCTTTGCAAGATTCACCTTGACCAAACTTTTTTTTGTTTGTTTACCATGAACAAGCTTCTGGCAGAATTCTGGTTGGATATTTCACCACTTTTCCTGGTAGAATTGGTAGAGTTCAATTAATTTTTTTTTTTTTTTTTTGGCATGGACTCGACTTATAAGCACAATTCATATATTCTCAATAGGGTTGAAGTCAGGGCTTGTTTTAATGTTAGCCTGCTTTATCCTCCACAACCAGCTCTGATACATGTTTGGGTTCATTGTCCTGTTGTGACTCCCAATCATGTTCAAGTTTCCAGTGGTTTGAGGTTTTGCTGAAGAATTCTGAGGTAGTCCTCCTTCTTCATTATTCCATCCACTTTGTGCAATGAACCAGTTCCACTGGAAGTAAAACAGCCCCAGAGCATGATGATCCTACCACCACCACCAGCTGGTACAGTGTCCCTCTGAACATTGTGGTCGTTGTGGCCAAACAACTCAATCTTTGTCTCATCTGACCATACAGCTATCCTCCAGAAGGCTTTTTCTTTGTCCATGTGGTCAGTTGCAAACTTTAGTTAAGCTTGAAGGTGTCAATTTTGGAGCAGGGGGTTATTTCTTGGATAGCAGCCTTTTAGTCCATGTTGATATAAAACTCACTGAACTGTAGACAGTGATCCATCAGCTTCCAGTTCATGCCAGGGCTGTGCCATGGTGGTTCCTGGGTTGTTCCTGACCATCCAAACCAATGTCCTTTCAGCTGAGGGTGACTGTTTGGGTTTTCTTGAAGCAAAGTGGCTTGGCAAAGTGACTACACTGCCCAGTAACTTGCATACAATTGTTTGAACTGATCTTGGGATCTGCAGTTGTTTAGAAATGGCTCTAAGAGACATTCCTGAGTTGTGTACATCTGCGATCCTCTTTCTCAGATCTGCACTGAGCTCCTTGGATTTTCCCATTTTACTGCGTGTTGGTCAATCCAATGAGTGCTGTAAACAAACCCTTTTTATGAAGGCACAGAGAAGCTACCAGCTGTAGTCAATCATAATCACCAATAGGAAGTTAAGAGGCCTTGGCAAGATAAGAGACATTTTGGAAGTCTCAGCACCTCTGAATTAATAATCTGAGTGAGTGTATGTAAATTTTTGACCATGTATGTATACTTTTGACCCTGTGTTGATTTCAGAAAACCCAAAGAAAATTGTGCACCAAATTCTAGTTTTTTAAGATGTATGCTGTACAATCATTCTGCCACAGAAAAAGAACAGTTCAGAGAAATCATTGAAAGCCCAAATACTGTATTGCCATGACATTCATATCCACGATTACATTCATCTCACTGTATGTAAACTTCTGACCACATCTGTATATATTGTATTTAACAAGATGATACAATCCAATATTTGTACAAGAAAAATCTCATCTCATCTCATTATCTCTAGCCGCTTTATCCTGTTCTACAGGGTCGCAGGCAAGCTGGAGCCTATCCCAGTTGACTACGGGCGAAAGGCGGGGTACACCCTGGACAAGTCGCCAGGTCATCACAGGGCTGACACATAGACACAGACAACCATTCACACTCACATTCACACCTACGGTCAATTTAGAGTCACCAGTTAACCTAACCTGCATGTCTTTGGACTGTGGGGGAAACCGGAGCACCCGGAGGAAACCCACGCGGACACGGGGAGAACATGCAAACTCCACACAGAAAGGCCCTCGCCAGCCACGGGGGCTCGAACCCGGACCTTCTTGCTGTGAGGCGACAGCGCTAACCACTACACCACCGTGCCGCCCTACAAGAAAATTTTTTTTTTTTTTAAAGTAACACTCATTTTAATCAGTGGTGTCGCTAGTATTTGAAATAAAACCCTGAGTTATTGTTAAGGTTGATGTTATTTCACACTTGTGGATTTTCATTTTAAATGTCTCAGTTTTCTTTTGGGTTCTCCTTTCACCTTCTTTTTGGTGCAGTTGCTGGTACACATTTCTAGGAGACATTTAATTTACATTATTCATATTACCCATAATCCACATTTCCTATAATTGTCCAGGATGTCACTTACTATTATATAAACAGCCATGGAATCATCGCCATTCAGTCCTGGAACAGGCTTAATCCAGATTAATTTTAATCTATGAAATGCTAGGAAGAGATTTTAGGTGTGCAACCTCATATTTATACCCCAGCATAAACCAGAACGCCCTTTTCAAAACTTATGGCAACTGTAAAATATAATGATTAGGATTTTATTAAATATGCTTTAAGGGTGTCATTAATTTTATCACAAATGTCTGGTGTCAGGTGAAGCAGGTTAATATTGACCTGATTTTGCAGAATTTGACCTCTGATCATCTTGCGTAGCAGGGGAAAGTCTGTTCTGTCATCACTTCACTCCTCCATCTGGACCTCAGGTGATAATGATTTCACTACAGCGACAGAACTTTGACCCTCCCAATGTGAACCTTAGACATATAGAAAGATATTTCACACACCAGATTATTAGGAATGTGATATGTGCAAGTTTGTAAATATTACGAAACCATAGGTAAAGTGAGTGCAGCCAGTCAAAGGTCACGTTAACATCTAACGTAAATTTTACATCCAGATGAGGATGTTTTATATGCTGTTCATGTTTAGATCAGGGCGGCACGGTGGTGTAGTGGTTAGCGCTGTCGCCTCACAGCAAGAAGGTCCGGGTTCGAGCCCCGTGGCTGGCGAGGGCCTTTCTGTGTGGAGTTTGCATGTTCTCCCCGTGTCCGCGTGGGTTTCCTCCGGGTGCTCCGGTTTCCCCCACAGTCCAAAGACATGCAGGTTAGGTTAACTGGTGACTCTAAATTGACCGTAGGTGTGAATGTGAGTGTGAATGGTTGTCTGTGTCTGTGTGTCAGCCCTGTGATGACCTGGCGACTTGTCCAGGGTGTACCCCGCCTTTCGCCCGTAGTCAGCTGGGATAGGCTCCAGCTTGCCTGCGACCCTGTAGAAGGATAAAGCGGCTAGAGATAATGAGATGAGATGTTTAGATCAGAGATTTGGAACAGACCCCATAATGCATATTTGCCATTTTTGTTTGTGTGCCCCCCAAATATTATGATTATGGGTTCTCACTCTGATAACCAGTGTGAATGTCCATAGATTGAGCTCCATAAGTATTTGGACAGTGACAGAATTTTTGTACTTGTGCCTCTGTGCACTGCCACAATGGATTTGAAATGAAGCCATCAAGACGTGACTGAAGTGTAGGCTTTCAGCTTTAATTCAATGGGTTTAACAAAAATACTGCATTAACATTTAGAAATTTTGACCTTGTTGATTTGGACACTCCAAACGTTTCTGCCATCTCTCCGATAGATCCGTTTTGTCTTTGTGACTTCCGTTGACACTTCTTTGGACCAAGAGTCATTGAGAGTTCCTATGAATAGTTGCCAAATGTAAATTCAACACTTGGAATCAACTCAAGACATTTTATCTCCTTCATCTGTCAAGGAAACAAGGCCATGAAACTGCTTCAGTCAGTAGTCCAATGACTTTTGCACCTGTGTGTAAAAAAAAAAAATGGCACCAATTCCTAAACGTTAATGCAATATTTTTGGTAAACCACGTGAATTAAAGCTGAATATCTACACTTCAATCACATCTTGATGGCTTCATTTCAAATCCATTGTGGTGGTGGTGGACAGAGGCACAATTACAAAAATTGTGTGACTGTCCAAATACTTATGGACCTGACAGTATGTGTTGGATTTCCATAAAGAATATTACCCGCATAAAACTGACGGACATACTCATGACTTCACTCGCTGCAGCTCTGCCTCTCTCTCTCTCTCTCTCTCTCTCTCTCTCTCTCTCTCTCTGTCATCCTGCCAATCCTCTTATCTGATATTCAAAGTACAATTATTTCAGTTGTATGATTCTGGAGGCAGGTGTTATCTCAATGGCCTTGTTCGAATGTTCAAACTGACTGTGACCTGTGACCTCAAGTGACCACATTATCAACTGGTTAATCGACAGAGATAAAGCTCCTCTATAAAAGCACAGAGACAGAAAGACAGCTTCATCTTCCTTCCTCTGCTCTCTCCGTTTCTTTCCCTGTCCTGATCTCTCTCTCTGTTTCTAACATGGCATTCAACGGCATATGGAAAGTCGACCGTAATGAAAACTATGACAAGTTTATGGAGCAGATGGGTGAGTGAAGTATGAGTTAATAACGGGTAATGTAATAGCTAGAATTAATAATAATCATGAAAACAGATGTCTGATGGGGTTTAGTCTGAATTTTAGCAGAAATTTCATTACAAATGAATATTGTACCGCTCCTTCTGAGATGATCGAAAAGATGAAAAATACATTTAAAGCTAACACGATAGAATCTAGAGCTGGGTAATACAACGTGACACACTGTTGTGCAAAAATTCACCCTAAGAAGTAGGAGGCCACGTCTCCTTCAGTGGACCTGATATACACTGAGGCCACGCCTCCTTCACTATGATTGCCAGACAAAGACTATGCCTCCTTTATTAGGAGAGATAAAATATAGGCTATGCCTCATTTACTGTAAGTGACAACCATGCCTGGACAGCAGAGAGGCCATGCCCCTTTCACTTGGTCAAACAAGCCCATTTTTGTATCATTGCCAATGGCATAAATGTAAATGATATATGCATCAATGAAAGTGTGTGTAACTAAATATGTCCAACAAAGTGTGTAAAATATGTATGTGTGTGTGTGTGTGTGTGTACAGGCATTAACGTGGTGAAGAGAAAGTTGGCTGAACATGACAACCTAAAGCTTTCCATCGAGCAGAACGGAGACAAGTTTACCATTAAGGAGTCGAGCACGTTCAGGACCAAAGATATCGAGTTCACGCTCGGCGTGCAGTTTGAGTACTCGATGCCTGACGGCACTGAGCTCACTGTGAGAACCAAAAGTCAATAATCAGTAATGAACAATCATTAACTGGCAGAGCAGGAGCTGAAAACATCATCAGTGGAATCAGTAATTGAAATAAATGATCAAAGTGATCTGTAACTAATACACATACTGTAGCTTTGTGCAATGTGCAGTGCGTATATACTATATATGTGTGTCCGTGTGTGTATATACAGTATGTATGTATGTGTTGTCCCTCAGGGCACATGGGTGATGGAGGGAGAGACTCTAAAAGGCACATTCACCAGGAAGGACAACGGCAAAATCTTAATCACCACCCGATCACTGGTTGGTGATGAACTTGTACAGGTGACACACACGCACAGTTCAGACACAGTTACTCTGAACACATACATCTCACTATACAGTAAGTTACAGATAATGTATCTAACTTTATATGACACACTCATTAACACTTCTCAACGTCAGTTACATTATACATTCCTTCAAAAATAGCCATCGTCTTCGAACATGTCAATTAGCCATGGCTTAGCATTTTAACTCGAGCACATCAGCTAACTTAAGAGTGGATTAGATTAAATTATTCAAATTTGAAAGCTAATTAACATTTTTCCTTAACAAAAAAGCTAACAAACGTCTGGTTATATCAATATGCAAAGATTTATTATCAGTCTACTTTGCTTACTAATCTGTCTGATTTGCTTGCTAGGAAGCTATTTAAGTAACTAACGAGTAATAAATTGATGGCTATACAGTCTACTTCAGTTGACTGTGTACCATTTGCGAGACATACACTACCGTTCAAAAGTTTGGGGTCACTTTGAAATTTCCTTATTTTTGAAAGAAAAGCACTGTTCTTTTCAATGAAGATCATTTTAAACTAATCAGAAATCCACTCTATACATTGTTAATGTGGTAAATGACTATTCTAGCTGCAAATGTCTGGTTTTTGGTGCAATATCTCCATAGGTGTATAGAGGCCCATTTCCAGCAACTCTCACTCCAGTGTTCTAATGGTACAATGTGTTTGCTCATTGCCTCAGAAGGCTAATGGATGATTTAGAAAACCCTTGTACAATCATGTTAGCACAGCTGAAAACAGTTGAGCTCTTTAGAGAAGCTATAAAACTGACCTTCCTTTGAGCAGATTGAGTTTCTGGAGCATCACATTTGTGGGGTCGATTAAATGCTCAAAATGGCCAGAAAAATGTCTTGACTATATTTTCTATTCATTTTACAACTTATGGTGGGAAATAAAAGTGTGACTTTTCATGGAAAACGCAAAATTGTCTGGGTGACCCCAAACTTTTGAACGGTAGTGTATTCCATAAAAAAAAATGGAGGATTAGCAGATACTCCATTTTGGATCTTTTTCACTGCAAGGATCAATTTAGCCAAAGCATTTCTGCTACTGGTCAATGATGCAAATTCCCATATCAGAGTTCAACAATCTGGACTCAACATGATGTTTCTTGTACTGGAAGTTTGGACAAAGGGGTAGCATGATTACTATGGCTGGCTGATGAAAACCAAGAATGATGATATAGCGAAAGTGGAGTTAGAATGGAATTCAAGAATGATGTGAGTTGTTGAATAAATCAAAGATGATTATGAGAATTTGTCAAAATTCTTCATGCGTTGTATTTTGTTGTTTGTCCTACACAGTGCTACATCTATGAAGGTGTTGATGGGAAGAGGATTTTCAAGAAGGCATAAAAGAACTATGGAGAAGGACTGTCCAGTTTTGGAACAGATTCAGCATTGTCATTACATGTTATATTTCAAATAAATGTACGGATGTTTCTACTTTACTTTGTGGTATGAGGACTGATTTTGACTCTCCTCTGTGTCAAAGTCGAGGAGTTTCCCTGCTTTAATTTGCCATATGAAACTTTATAATGAAATGCCTGAGCAGATAAAACACATAACAGGGACGTTATCGACAGCTATCCATCCACCCTGTTCTACAGGGTCGCAGGCAAGCTGGAGCCTATCCCAGATGACTATGGGCGAGAGGCAGGGTACACCCTGGACAAGTCGCCAGGTCATCGCAGGTGACTTGTCCAGACAACCATTTACACTCACTTTAGAGCCACCAATGAGCCTAACCTGCGTGCCGGCCACTGGGCTCGAACCCAGGACCTTCTTGCTGTGAGGCGACAGTGCTAACCACTACACCACCGTGCCGCCCCTATCGACAGCTAATTATGATCAATTTATGAGGTTTATTCCCAAGAAAAAGAAAAAGGGATTAAATACTGGACACCAGTAAACAAATCACTACCATGCTTAACCACAAGAGGGAGCTCTGTAGCTTGTTTGTAATTAGTAGTTTTCACCTTTTTATCCAGAGAGAACTGATTTTTAAGTCAGATATAAACAAAAAGTAGATCTTTAGGGAAAAAAAAAAAGAAACACAGCCAGCCATTTAATACACAGTTGAATGCAAGTCAAAAACATGTTTTAGTTTAAATGTTTTAATACAGGTCAAGCTGTATTAACAAATTTGATGTCAACAATACATTTATATTTTATTTATACTACTTTATGCATTATATAACCCAATCTGTAATATAATTATCCAAGTCCAAGAGAACTTTAGCAGGGTTTTGAGTTTTTTTTCTTCCCAAGGGGCACATTATTATACATATATTAACCTCACAATATGACACAATATTGAGTCTGATGATGATACCAGTAAATCTGCCACAATATGATAAATCATTTAAATTGATTTCTGATTGTTGGCTTTTTAAAAGCAAATCATCCATCCATTACACCCATCGTAGGTTATTATCAACCAACATGTTCGAGACATTTTTGAGTTCAAGATATGACTTTTTACTTACTATTATTTGATTGCTATTTAATACATCAACTCAAATAGAATAGAATCTATCGACAAATGTACTGATACAGAGAAATATTTCTTTCTTTTTTATTTTTAGAAAGAGCAGCAGCTAGTAGCACATACTGTACTGTAGGTGAATTAATTAATATTGGATATTGTTTTGGAAACAAAGTGCTCAGAGGCTCTCAGTGAGGTAAATCACAGTCAGAGAGGTCATACTTCAGTGGTGAGATCACACACACACACACACACACACACTTTATTTTAACTTAAACCCTGGCATTCTTTAGTGGTGTTGTAATGTTTTGATGGTTTGGACATTGGCCATTTATTCTCATGCAATGACGTGTACACAAACTAATTACACACACACACACACACACACACACACACACACACACACACACACACACACATACTTCACTTGCAGTGAAACCATCCCATCATGTTTTGCAGTTTGCCAGTCCTGAGTTCCACAGAGCCAGCAAGTGTGATTTTAACACAACGAGCCTGGTGCCTTATGATCCCCTGACCGTCTCTCTCTCTGTGTACTGAGAGTGGTGTGACTGCTTTTTGCCCTCTTGCCCTCTGCATATTTTACTCCATCCCTTATCCCTCCCTTTCTGGAGAGACAGCCCAGCCCAGCCCCCCCAACACACACACACACACACACAGGCGTTCACAACGAATCATAAGGCATCATCCTCATTCTGTCAAAGTCATGTGGCTCCCAGTGGAACTCAGGACTGGCATCCTGCAAAGGATGATGGGACTGATGAAAGAAAATCGAACTTTTGTTCTTTCATTTCAGAAGTGGTGTGTGTGTGTGTCAGGACAGTGCAGGAGAGACAAAAGTGTGGAAAATGGAGAGAGGGGGAAGTGAGTGAGAATAAGATGAAGAGGAAGAGTGAAAAGCATAAAAAATGATTAAAAAATAAACAAAGAAAGAAATGAACAGAGCCCTGTGATGACCTGGCGACTTGTCCAGGGTGTACCCCGCCTTTCGCCCGTAGTCAGCTGGGATAGGCTCCAGCTTGCCTGTGACCCTGTAGAACAGGATAAAGCGGCTAGAGATAATGAGATGAGATGAGATGAGAAATGAACAGAGATCATGGTGAGAGAGGAAAAGGATTGACCGATGAAGAGGGGGAAATGCAGGCTCAAAAAAACGAAAAAAAAAAATGAACGCCAAAGTATATTAGTTATAGGTGTGTGTGTGTATATATATATATATATACACACACACACACAACCCCGATTCCAAAAAAGTTGGGACAAATTGTAAATAAAAACGGAATGCAATGATGCGGAAGTTTCAAAATTCCATATTTTATTCAGAATAGAACATAGATGACATATCAAATGTTTAAACTGAGAAAATGTATCATTTAAAGAGAAAAATTAGGTGATTTTAAATTTCATGACAACAACACATCTCAAAAAAGTTGGGACAAGGCCATGTTTACCACTGTGAGACATCCCCTTTTCTCTTTACAACAGTCTGTAAACGTCTGGGGACTGAGGAGACAAGTTGCTCAAGTTTAGGGATAGGAATGTTAACCCATTCTTGTCTAATGTAGGATTCTAGTTACTCAACTGTCTGAGGTCTTTTTTGTCGTATCTTCCATTTTATGATGCACCAAATGTTTTCTATGGGTGAAAGATCTGGACTGCAGGCTGGCCAGTTCAGTACCCGGACCCTTCTTCTACACAGCCATGATGCTGTAATTGATGCAGTATGTGGTTTGGCATTGTCATGTTGGAAAATGCAAGGTCTTCCCTGAAAGAGACGTCGTCTGGATGGGAGCATATGTTGCTCTAGAACCTGGATATACCTTTCAGCATTGATGGTGTCTTTCCAGATGTGTAAGCTGCCCATGCCACACACACTAATGCAACCCCATACCATCAGAGATGCAGGCTTCTGAACTGAGCGCTGATAACAACTTGGGTCGTCCTTCTCCTCTTTAGTCCGAATGACACGACGTCCCTGATTTCCATAAAGAACTTCAAATTTTGATTCGTCTGACCACAGAACAGTTTTCCACTTTGCCACAGTCCATTTTAAATGAGCCTTGGCCCAGAGAAGACGTCTGCGCTTCTGGATCATGTTTAGATACGGCTTCTTCTTTGAACTATAGAGTTTTAGCTGGCAACAGCGGATGGCACGGTGAATTGTGTTCACAGATAATGTTCTCTGGAAATATTCCTGAGCCCATTTTGTGATTTCCAATACAGAAGCATGCCTGTATGTGACGCAGTGCCGTCTAAAGGCCCGAAGATCACGGGCACCCAGTATGGTTTTCCGGCCTTGACCCTTACACAAAGAGACTCTTCCAGATTCTCTGAATCTTTTGATGATATTATGCACTGTAGATGATGATATGTTCAAACTCTTTGCAATTTTACACTGTCGAACTCCTTTCTGATATTGCTCCACTATTTGTCGGCGCAGAATTAGGGGGATTGGTGATCCTCTTCCCATCTTTACTTCTGAGAGCTGCTGCCACTCCAAGATGCTCTTTTTATACCCAGTCATGTTAATGACCTATTGCCAATTGACCTAATGAGTTGCAATTTGGTCCTCCAGCTGTTCCTTTTTTGTACTTTTAACTTTTCCAGCCTCTTATTGCCCCGTCCCAACTTTTTTGAGATGTGTTGCTGTCATGAAATTTCAAATGAGCCAATATTTGGCATGAAATTTCAAAATGTCTCACTTTCGACATTTGATATGTTGTCTATGTTCTGTTGTGAATACAATATCAGTTTTTGAGATTTGTAAATTACTGTATTCCGTTTTTATTTACAATTTGTACTTTGTCCCAACTTTTTTGGAATCGGGGTTTTATATATATGTGTATATATAATATATATAACACACTAAAGTATATATACTATATAAACACTGTCTACTATATAGTGAGAGAGAGAGAGAGAGAGAGAGAGAGAGAATCAGGTTGGGAGATGATGAGAAGAAAGATAGAATGA